>NC_056749.1:178726442-178991442 GCF_019279795.1 Protopterus annectens
GTTATGTAGGGTTGGAGTAGATTCTGGAGGGATGGGACTTTTAGTGGTTGGTTTATTAGTTTGTGGGCGAGTGTGAGTTGGTACCATTGAAGGAGGTGGGGGAGCTCTAGCCAGCCCAGTTCTGCTAGTGAGAGACAGTGGTGAGTATGGTAGGAAGCCACTGTGGTGAATTTGGCGATTTTGTTGTAGCAGGTTTCATGCTTATTTAGATCGCATTGTCTAAGGTTAGTAAATATTGGAGAGGCATAGAGTAGGGTAGAGATAAGATGAGAGTTTGCTACCGAAATTTTAACTGCTTTGGTAAGTAGTTGCTGATTTCTATATAATGCTCCTAGTTTTTTGTGCACTTTTTTAATGGTCATGGAAATGTGAATGTCAAAGTTCAGTTTATTGTCTATTTCTACTCCTAGTAATTTGGTGTGTTCTGTAGGATGGATGGTGGTGTTGTCTTTTGCTGTGATGTTAAAGTGAGAGCTGTCTAGGGTAAGTTTGGTGGGTTGGAAGATTAGTAATTTTGTTTTGTTTGGGTTGAGTATTAGTTGGGCATCAGATAACCAAGTTTCAATAGAAGAAAATGCTTCCTGTGTGACTTTCTGCAGTTCTGGTAGGGAGTGGGCTGCACAGATGATGGTTGAGTCATCTGCGTATTGTATAAGTGTGCCATGTGTTGTGGCTGAGGCTAGATTATTGGTGAAAATAGAGAAGAGTAGGGGTCTCAGGATGGACCCTTGGCGAACTCCTATGGAGACTGGTAGATGGGGGGATAGGTTGTCCTGCCAAACAACTGCTTGTTGGCGGTCAGATAGGTAACTCTGAAACCAGATGATGACTGGTTGAGAGAAGGATAGGTTATTGAGAAGAGAGATGAGTTGTTTGTGTGGGACCATATCGAAAGCTTTGGAGAGGTCTAAGAAGGTAGCTGAGGACAGACAACCTGCATTTTTATTTTGTAGGATAGTGTTAGAGAAACAGAGTAAGGCGGTGGTGGTGCTATGGTTAGGTCAGAAACTGTGTTGTGTGTTGGAGAGGAGGTTGTTAGCAAGGAGATGATCTGAGACTTGAGAATGAATGCATCTCTCTAGTATTTTGGAGAATGGCGAGAGAACAGCTATGGGGAGGTAATTGGTTAGATCTGTGGAGGGGCCTCCTTTGTGTAGGGGAATTATGTGTGAGACTTTCCATAGTGTAGGAACATAACTTTCTGACAGAGATCTGTTAATCAAGAGTGATATGGGGTAGGCTAGAGCGTCAGCTGCAAGTTGAATGTATTCACCTGGGAGGTTGTCTGCTGCTAATCTGGTGGTTTTAAGTTTAGTTAGTAGTTGTTTTATTTTGGAGGTAGGAACAGGAGAGAAAGAGAAGCTAGTTGGGAGATTGTTAGTTCTAGTTGATGGTGTGGGTTTACGGGGGGGGGCTGTATTATCTAGCTAGTGATAGTACAGTTTGTGTGAAGTGATTGTTAAAAGAGGTAGCAATATTTTCGGAGTAAGTTAAGTTAGGAGTGGGTGTACTTACTTTACCTGGGTGGAGGATGGAGTTTATTGAGGACCAGAATTGTTTGGGGTTATGTTGGGAGGAAGTAAGGGAAGACTGGTAGTAATTGGATTTTGTCCTGTTTTATAAGCTTTTTGGTTCTATTGTGTAGTTCTAGGAATTTTTGCCTAGTAGAGGGGGTTTTGGTTTTGTGCCAGTTGTCCCATGCTTTATCCCTGTTTTTCATTTCAGACTTCATGTTTTTTTGTAGCCATGGGGATTGTTCGGGTCTAGTTCAGGAATGTCTTATGGGGGCGTGGTAATTAATGATGCTTAGGAATGTTTTATTAAAGTAGTCAACTGCTTCATCTAGTTTGAGGTATTTTAGAGGTTGCCAGTTACAGTCTTTTAGGGATGAGCTGAACGAGAGAGGGTTGAAGTTAGTTTTTTTTTTGCGTATTTGACGGTAGATGATGGGTTTTGCTTTATAAAGGTGTTTTCTTAGTAAGGAGGTTGGGGAGTGATCACTGAGGCTGTCAGATAAGCAGCCTGCTATATATGACTGGGGGCTCTTATTGACTAGTATCCAATCAAGGGTATTGTGTTTGTTGGAGTTATTTATCCTAGTAGGTGACTGGACTAGTTGGGTGAAGCCATGAAGATTTACAAGATGGGTTGGATGGTTGCTACAGCAGGATTGCCAGTCAGTGTTGAAGTCTTCTAGAATTAAAGTTTCTTGGGGTAGGTGGTGGGTAGTCCAGCTGAGGAGGTTTTCAAGTGGAGGGATGTTGTGGCCAGGTGGGAACTAGCAACCTATTATGTTTAGGGTTTTATTTTGGTTTATTTTAAGGTTGGCGTATCTTATTTCTTTCTTACCTATTTGGGGAGCTGCTAACTTTAAGATCTGGATGTCTAGATGCTGCTTAAATATTATAGCTATACCACCTCCTTTTTTGTTTAGTCGGTCTACTCTTAGTATATTGTAACCAGCAGGGAGGATCTGCTCATTAGTAATGTGTGGTTAACCATGTTTCTGTAAGGATCACTACGTCAGGGGAGTAGAAGTCTATGGTGGCATGGAATTCAAGCACCTTGTTACATATATGTCTAATATTTAGGCTTATCAGAAGGAGGTCGGTTGGCTTTCTATTGGCTGTGATTTGGGAGATGTGGTTTGTAGTCTGATTATGAGGGGAGGGGTTGGAGATAGAGGGACCAGGATTAGGATGGATGTCTCCACTGAGTACTAGGTTGGATATGGATGAGATTATTAGTTTTATCAATTTCTGTATATGCTTGCTTATAAGGGAAGTTTTTTGATTGCGTTCTGTGGGCAATAGGTATGGTGGTAGGGTTATGTTAGGTTGAGGGGTTGCTTTTAGTTTAGGTACTGTGGTCTGTAGTCTATATAGAGGGTGTATTGGGAAGGTTGTTGACCTGATGAGAGAGTAGTAGAGTAGAGGTGGGATATGAGTGGTGGTGGTGTGTGTGGTGGCACAGTGGTAATGGTTGAGTGCAGGAATGGTGGAGGTTTGGTAAGATGTGATGTATGAAAGTAGTGTGCATGCAGTGACTATAGGTATGGTGTGCTTGTACATATTAGCTGAGTAGGAGGGATAGTAGTTAGAAGTTGTAGGAGGAAGTATAGGTGTGGTGATTTTATAGGCTGAAGGGTGGGACGGGTTACTGTTTGTAATAAAGGTAGGACCACTGGGGGTGGGAGGGAATTGGGGGAAGGGAGAGGAGCGTAGCGGGCAACAGATGAAGGAAGACTATCAGTAGGTTTATAGGTTATAATGAAAAGGGCTGGCCCTGATTAGGCTGCAATTGTTCTTGTGGGGAGGGGGAGGATCAGAATAGACCAGAAAAGTGGTGGATAGCAATAGTATGATGAAAAGGGCTGGCCCTGATTTCACAGATATGCAAGTCTACAGAAACAATAAGAAAAGGCAGTAGTTACTCTGACTTGCTTGTTTTGCATACCTGTCTTATTGAAATAAAATAAGCCAATTTGACCAAGGAGTTATGTGGAAATTAGGAAGACAGGAATTTGTAAGAGAAAAGATTTAGGAGAAGTAGAGAAACAGCAGAGCATACATATAATAGTACAGCATCTAAAGACAGATAGCAGTTAGAAGTACAGAATGGGGGGGGGGCAGCTAATGTTCTGAAACAATAAGAAAACCAGTAGGTACTTTGGACTTACTTGTTTTGCATACCTTTCTTTTGAAATAAAATAAACACTTGTAACCAGGAGTATGTGGGATTTAGAAAGACCACAAGTTATAGGAGAAAGGGTTTAGTAATACTAGAAAAACAGCAGGGCTTTCAAATAGTTGAAACAGCTTGCAAAGGGAGACTGCTGTTAGAAAGTACAGTATGGGAAGGATTTGGTAACTAGGTAATGGCTGATTGTGCTAACACAAAAGCCTGTTTTCAGCTGAGACCCGGGGAGAAAAGCTCCAAAAAAATAAGTTTACAATATTTATACATAAGTATTGCAATATTGGTCCCAACTGATATGTAAATCACTCTTAAAAACAACATTACATAATAAACCATTGATTAATTAATTAACACTCAAATAATTAATACTTACTAATTGGTATCAGTATAGATACAGATCGGAGAAGTTGATTTTCAGTTCTGATGAAGTCCGTGTACTTACAACTGGATGAAAGCACTATACTATACTATATAGTTTTATTTTTAATAAAAGCATTGCAGTTTGGAGATGCATCTGAACTTTCCTCTTAATCCCTGTCAGACCGTTATTTCTTGTTTATATATATATATATATATATATATATATATATATATATATATATATATACATATGAATCTATTTAAATAGATTGATATGCAGAAAAATCAGCAGTCACTACTGCTTAGTGAAACATCAGTTAATTGAACAGAAAAAATCCCAACAATACACCTATCTCCTTCACCCAACCCCCACCTCAAGAATCACGTTACTCGTGTGTGTTTTTGCTTTTTCAAGCTTGCAAGATTCATACATTTGGGCTTGATCTTTTCAGTTTTCAGCATTTGTCATTTTGAGCTTCAAAGGTAGAACCATGTTTGTGTGTGTGTGTGTGTGTGTGTGTGTGTGTGTGTGTGTGTGTGTGTGTGCGCGCGCACACATACATACACAGAGAATGCTTGTGTTTCCAAAATCTCCATCATACTTGTTTCCTAGATGAAAGGAGAAGCACCTACTCATCAGGGAAGCAGGTTACCTAACTGTCCTGGGACTGTTGCAATGACAATCAGATGGAATGCAAGGGGTCCTGGCTATAATTCCCAGACAAGGCTCATATATATACACACACATACACACATATACATATATATATATATATATATATATATATATATATATATATATATAAAACACAATGTTGCAAGTGTTACAATGTTAAAGTTGGCTATGGACCTCAAAAGAGATAATTACATATCTTTCTCCACATAATCCCAAGTAAATATACCACATCTCCAAACCATAAATCAAATATATTTTTTAACATTTTCTATCACTTCTTCCTAAGCTCAAGGGGCAACTAGTTTCATCTACTTCCTTCTTTTAAATGAAAAAAATATCCTTCCAAAGAATGTTTTCACAATCTCCAATTTAATCAAAATGTTACTATTTCTAGTACATTTCTCGTGGGTTAGGAAGACAGTTCCTAACGTATTCCTCACTTGTCATGATTTATACAGTTAGACTCCCATTCTGTTCTGGCTATATAATACTGAGTACAATTTCAGTCTTTTTAGACTTTTGTGATAACACAAATTCCTTAAGTCATGAATTCTTCCAGTGAAGATGGGTAAACTAGAGTATGTACAAAATCCACTTCCATACTCCAATACTGGTTTGATGACGGATTTGTGTATTAGAATCATAACTTTCTAATCTCCTGAGAAGATTACTATAAGGCCAATATTCATAGTCCGGAGTTTCACACTTTCATATTAGAAATCAATGAAAAGCGGTGCCGCGTGGAGATGCAAACCTCAGACTTTTAGCATGAATATGGAAATGCAAAGGGGTTGTTATTACACACCCCCTATCCCAAAGGCTTAACATGCTTAACACATAAGTGATACAGGGACAGGTAATATACTTATAAGGAGCCTTAGATGTTTGCTCAAAAGTATGATTCAAACACAAGAATAGCATACTAAGCATGTAAATAGCCCTGAATTTATGCCAGTAAGCAGCGGTTATCCTACAAAGCTGCAAGGTGGAGATTGCTTTGGCGAATGTTTCATTTTGGTGCTTGTGCATACCTGGACATTTTATTGAAGGAGTCACTTCGGTGAACATTTCATTTTGGTGCTTAAACATACCTGTACATTTTACTGAAGGGGTTGCTTGGGTAAATGTTTAATTTTGGTACTTATGCATACCTGGACATATTACTGAAGAGGCTACTAGGGGATTTCATTTTGGTGCTTATATATACTTGGACACACTCCTGATGGGAGTTGCTGGGGGAAATAATTCATTTGTGTGTCAGGGAAGTGCCTGTGCATACTTGGACAAACAAGTTGCGGATTGCAACTCCAATTTCAAAGGTGAAGCATTGCTTTTAATCATCGGTGTGCATACCACACAGACATTGGACTATCTACTGCAAAACCCCCTCATTACAATATGTCGCTTTACAACATTTCTCATTTGCATCTCATTATTTTAAGGCCTTTTGCATTAGTATAAATGGCCTCTATGACTCTTGCCTTTGCGATACTCATTTGTAATCATCAAGGATACTCCTACGGCATTTGCGCAAGTAACTATTAATACTGACCACAATATTGTTTTATTATTGAAAAGCAATATTGCAGTAATTTCTTTATGTATCCTGCAAACTTAATTTTTTTTTTGCAATTGTACCCCCCAAGTCTTCAGATTGTTCACACTCATAAATTAATTTTCCATTTATGCTACATGGGTATCTAATATTGTCTTTTTACCCAAATGTATAACATTACTTTTAGCGTGATTAAACATACCTCCATTTGTAAGGACCCATTCAAATAATATATCTAAATATCACTGTACTTCATACTCGTCCTATTTAAAGGCCCATTCGTATAACATATCTAAGTAACATTGTATTTCATATTGATCCTACACAGATGTCACAATTCCAGCACTTTTATCATATTCTGTGAAATTCCCAACCCAGCATTTATTCATCTAAGAAAATTAGTCATAAATATGTAGAATAGAAAGGGGACAGAAGACATACTCTGGGTACACCCCTTGTATTTGTTTAGATCTTATTCCTTGTACACACACACACACACACACACACACACACATATATATATATATATATATATATGTATATATATATATATATATATATATATATATATATATATACATACACACACACAAACACACACACACACATTTTGGTTACTTAACCAATTTGCAATCTGCCTACTTATATACTTAGTACATTTCCATTCATTTAAGGCTTTCAAAATAGTCTTATACCTTATTAAGTCAAATGTGTTTTGCTAGATCAACATAAACCACATCTGCTGCAAAATTATTGTCCAAAGTTTTAACTATTTCTGAATAAAAAATAATTACGTCTGTAACAGTAGATCTTCCTACAGTAAACATTTGCTGATGAATTTAACAGTAACTAAGGCGCTTTGCATTTTTCAATAAGCTCAACAAAGCATGACTAAAGCTTTTCTCTATGGTGTGTCACAGGGGTGCACCACAGCATGAGGTTCTCCGGTTCGATTCTCTGCCGGGGTGCCTTCTGTGCAGAATCTGCATGCCCTCCCTGCGTCCTCTTGGGTTTCTTCTGGGTGCTCTGGTTTCTTCCCATATTCCAAAGACATGAGTCTGGAGTGTTTGTCCCTTGGCCTCCGCTGAAAATGGGCTCTGTCCCAGTCAGACTTTCCCAGTAAACAAACATTAACTCATTCACCCCGAGTGCCTTCTCATGGCGCCTGTGCCTTTAAGGCCGAGTGCGCCATGAGAAGATACAATTTTCAAGCCATTCCCCCCCGAGTGCTTCTACAAGCGAGAGAAAGTGTACTGCTAATTTTTAGTGCAACTTAATGTAAAACACTCTGAAATCGTAACTAAATATGTAATTTATCATATCTAGTTACGATTCAGTGTGTTTTAACATTAAGGTCACATTGAAGTTTTTGCAGAAAAATCATTTTAAAGCGTTCTTGCTAAGCAAGTGGTGGCAGCCAATCGGATTCTTGCATTCCGAGCCACCACTTGCATAACACCTCCACCCCATACCAAAGCTTCTTTTGTTCGCCCCTAATAAATAGTGGGTCCAGCAGCAGGTATTTCCTTCTTTCTTTTTGCGAAGAACTGGAGATTTTACCTGCTACTGGATCCTCTATTCACGGACCGCCATATAGGCACTACGAGGAGTTCCCGTTCAGCCACTGGAGTTTCGAGTTCCCGGTCAGCTCAGCAAATACCTTCTTTCTGCCATTCCTAAAATAATTTTTGAGGTACTGTACTTGTTTTTTCCTGTACAGTTTTTCCTGTACTTGTTTTTATTGTAATACGGATTTCGGCATGGGTGCAGGGGCGCCAGCGAGCCCCTTTTTAAACTTGCGTTTTTTTTTTTTAATAAGTTGCCTAAAATTGAAGCATGGTTTATCAGTATAGCTTTGGCGTTTGAGGTGCTAGAAATGCAGTAACTTTTGTTGAGTTGTTGGTTCACCTTTCGTTTTTTACATGGCGTGGTCTGATTTATAGATGTAGGTATTTGTACTTCCGTTATTTCTACATGGTAAAAGATGCAGTGAAGCCATTTGATTTGAGTGGACATTAAAAACAGTGTAGTGAATAGTTGGGAAATAATTGCCTTATTTTTGAAAGCATTGGGAATACAAACCCTAAGCCTTTAATCTGTAGATGCCAAGTTCTAGGTGTGTTTTTAAGTTTATGCTGTAAATGCGATCAGAGATTTCAGTGTGGTTTTGGATACAGTGGAGATACTGTTTTTATTGTAATACGGATTTAGGCATGGGTGCAGGGGCGCCAGCGACCCCCTTATTAAACTTGCGTTTTTTTTTTTTTAATAAGTTGCCTTTTATTGTAAGCCTCGAACTCCATGGACTTTGCTGTAGAGTTGAGAAGCTGGTTGTTGATAGGCATTCTCTACGCAACTTGGTGAACAGTAATGTCTTCTCTTTGGAACAAATTTTATGTAAATATCATCCAAAATGGAGTCGATAGGTAAAGCGGGACATAGTATGAGTCTTGCAGCCTTAAAACAACATGATCCCTATATAAATAGCATTGTTGACGTTACCGGACAGGTAGCACTTTACACGTTCAACTCTAAGGCTAATGAGTGGGTGAGTGTGGCATACGTTTATCAGTATAGCTTTATGTTAGAAGGAAGTAATGTTTACCTGTTGGGAAACTGGCGTTTGAGGTGCTAGAAATGCAGTAACTTTTGTTGAGTTGTTGGTTCACCTTTCGTTATACTTTATGGCGTGGTCTGATTTATAGATGTAGGTATTTGTACTTCCGTTATTTCTACATGGTAAAAGATGCAGTGAAACCATTTGATTTGAGTGGACATTAAAAACAGTGTAGTGAATAGTTGGGAAATAATTGCCTTATTTTTGGAAGCATTGGGAATACAAACCCTAAGCCTTTAATCTGTAGATGCCAAGTTCTAGGTGTGTTTTTAAGTTTATGCTGTAAACGCGATCAGAGATTTCAGTGTGGTTTCGGATACAGTGGAGATACTGTTTTTATTGTAATATGGATTTAGGCATGGGTGCAGGGGCGCCAGTGACCCCCTTTTTAAACTTGCTTTTTTAATAAGTTGCCTTTTATTGTAAGCCTCGAACTCCATGGACTTTGCTGTAGAGTTGAGAAGCTGGTTGTTGATAGGCATTCTCTACGCAACTTGGTGAACAGTAATGTCTTCTCTTTGGAACAAATTTTATGTAAATATCATCCAAAATGGAGTCGATAGGTAAAGCGGGACATAGTATGAGTCTTGCAGCCTTAAAACAACATGATCCCTATATAAATAGTATTGTTGACGTTACCGGACAGGTAGCACTTTACACGTTCAACTCTAAGGCTAATGAGTGGGTGAGTGTGGCATACATTTATCAGTATAGCTTTATGTTAGAAGGAAGTAATGTTTACCTGTTGGGAAACTGGCATTTGAGGTGCTAGAAATGCATTAACTTTTGTTGAGTTGTTGGTTCACCTTTCGTTATACTTTAGAGTTTTTACATGGCGTGGTCTGATTTATAGATGTAGGTATTTGTACTTCCGTTATTTCTACATGGTAAAAGATGCAAAAAGAAGAGATCCATCTGATATTCAGTGACCACTATTACATAGCACATTGCACTTTATACACAGATGAAAGCGAGGCCCAGAGATTATAGATAGGATGTTTTACTTAGAGATACTAACTTTCTCTTAGATGACAGCGAGCTAGGCTTGTGCCGTTAAATGAATTGACATCCAGTGTATTTATAGTGAATAGCTGAGGTCAAAGATTTAATATCTCATACTAGATGGGCTGCTTATTTCAGCGCCGATCGTCAGATAGGTTAGAAAATATATATACGTCTTGACACATCTGATACTTGATATTTAATTCACAACAACATTTTTAATAGAATCCAAATGAAGTGTTTTCGTTATTATATGATGAAGCAAGGACTATAACAGCAATATATGTATACATGTATCACATGAACTTGTGCATAAGATAGATAATTTAAAATATGAAATCTATGAACATTTTATTTTATCTTATTTCATTTTATTTCATTCATTATACGTACATGTACATTATATATATATATTATATATTTTATTTATTCATTTATATACATTCTCGATTTACATACATTTGTTATATATATATATTTCACGCATCGGTTGATACATCTTTGGTTATATGAAGGCCATGCGATACTGCTCTTACCAGCAGCAACAGAAGCATCAGTGGAGCTTTAATCTATTTAACGCTATACTGCATTACACTTTTAAGGCCATGAAAATTCATTTTAAATTTATTTCATTTCCTTTCATCTTCTTTGAATTCATTTGAATGATTTGATTTGTATGTGTCTGGAATAGTTTTAGAATCACATCAAGGACTTATGCTGATGAATCAACCAGTATTTACATGAGATATTTCTGGTGACAGTTTTGCTTTGTACTTGTGTAAGAAAAGGGCTAGGACTTCCAGTCAACAGAAATGTATTAATCTATTAACTCTGAAGTATTGTGAATACTCAGCTATATGGCGATAGATTGTTTTGATGTGTTTGATTTTAACATTTTAACACCAGCAACACGCTGAGGTTTTTAACAATATATAAAACATAGTGATTTATTAATTTATGTAGAGACAAGGAAAGAGATCTATTCAGCTAACCACCACAGCATACAAGGATGTTTAGTTGTTTGATTCAGAAATGAATTATTCAATTGGGGACAGGTTTTAATTGTATAATGAATTGTTTAATGATGTGATTAGCAAACACCGTTTTGGTATATAAACAACTGAAAAAACACATTGATATTGATCTGAAGAAGCTTGCCAGCAGCAAGCGAAAGCGCTTATCTCTACCTGTTTACTTATTGGAATAAAGACTTTTTGTTGAAGAAGGTGTCTCGTGGTGTATCCTGACTAGTTATCTTTTGTGATGGTAAAAGATGCAGTGAAGCCATTTGATTTGAGTGGACATTAAAAACAGTGTAGTGAATAGTTGGGAAATAATTGCCTTATTTTTGGAAGCATTGGGAATACAAACCCTAAGCCTTTAATCTGTAGATGCCAAGTTCTAGGTGTGTTTTTAAGTTTATGCTGTAAACGCGATCAGAGATTTCAGTGTGGTTTCGGATACAGTGGAGATACTGTTTTTTTCTGATATATGTAAAAACAATGCTTAAAATTATTGAATTAACTTATGTACGTAGCATATTAAACAAATCATCTTGCTGTCAAAGTTTTGCTACTTTTTCAAAATTAGCCGGAGATCTGTGCTAGTAGTATTTAAACTGATTGGTCATAGTTTTTGCCACTTTATTCCAATCTGTTTTATCGTAGCCTTTTTTACCGAGAATATGAGATCATATTGGATTAATTGTTTGCTGGATTTTACACCCCTTTCAGTGTGGTTTCAGATAGTGGGGATGCTTGTTTTTCAGATATATGTAAAACAATGTTTAACATGATTGAATTAACGTGTGTAATGGGCGCTTCATCTGCTATGGTATTCAGCGCCTTGGGAGCTGCATATGGCACAGCAAAGAGTGGAACTGGTATTGCTGCTATGTCTGTTATGAGGCCTGAACTCATCATGAAATCCATCATTCCTGTTGTCATGGCGGGTATTATTGCCATTTATGGCTTGGTGGTTGCAGTGCTTATTGTCAATTCTCTAACTCCTACTATTTCACTGTTCAGGAGCTTCCTACAGTTGGGTGCTGGATTGAGTGTGGGCCTCAGTGGCCTTGCAGCAGGAATTGTAGGCGATGCAGGTGAGAGGGATGTATGTAGGTGTTTAATTTGGGAGGATTGCCTGGAATTTAACACCCCCCCAACCTTTCAGTCCCATTCTTCAGAGCCTTTGGGGGGTGATCTGTAAGCTGGGTTATGCCATCAAGGAATATTCTATGTATAAATATAGAATTGTAATTTTTTAGTTTTTATTTATAAAGACTTGAAATGTTAATACATCATTATTGGAGGAACATTTGAATTCTGATGCAGTGTTTATAAATATATCCATTAGGCTGGTTGAACATGTTATCTGTAAGTACTCGGATTTTTTTTCCATTTGGCTGTAATTGGTGTAGAGGTTGCTGTAGTGTCTGGTACTGGAGTGAAAGTTAATTTTGTGTTTTATGCAAATGTTCCAAAACACTTGTAACTCTTTTCCAGTGGTTAAGATACGCCTTGACATCAGAAATGTGCACCCATTACAGCACTGCTTAGAAGTTGGGATCTCTTAGAAATAGGCACTATTTACTGACATAATGATGTTTTCAGAAAATGCAACTTAGAGGATAACATTTAGAAAACCTTGGGACAGTGTTCTAACACCAGACAGAAAAAGATTAATGTTGGCTTTGGAGCTCACCCAAGTCTCTGATAAAAACATGGCAGGAAATCATTAGCAAATATGTAGTCGGAGAGCTACTTGGTATATTGTAGAATTCTTGTATATTGAATATTGACGTGTTAAAATGCTGTTAGACAAACCTAGGGTGAGACTTTCACATGTAAACATGATTTTAAGTGTTTAGGTTGCAGTCTTAAAACTTTCTTGTGGAATTTCTAAATGCTGTACACAGTGGTCAATGTAGGATGTTATTTTATCTGCTGATGAAGCTTTTTTTCCCATTTTATTAATTTGGGTAAGATAGAGCTCCAAGAGTCAGACGGATGGTACAAGCCCCCACAGGGTTATAAACATGCATTAATCACCCTACAGAAACTGCGATATAGGGAGACTTGCCAATGCCACCATGTTCTAGACAAAAATAGTACAGCCCCCCACCCTCTTTGTTTTCCTTCTGCTGCAATTGGATTTGACTGAATTCACTGAGGTGGTTCATAGGTTCATACTAGGCTATCTGCCCAAGGGCATTTATAAGCCTAGCCCATAGTTATTTGGCTTTCGCCACCCCTTTAGTTTGAATAAAACTATGCCTATTATTTTGCTGTGCCTCTGTCAAGCAGTGACACTGAAGTAATCCCTGGGGTATATCTGCGATCCGCCATCCATTGGTCAAGATTCCTCTTGAACAAGGCCAGCGAGGTGCTCTGCCTCACATGTACCGGGATTTTGTTCCACAGCATAGGGAGTCTCTGGGTGATGAATCTGTCCCTCCAGCATGTTCTATTAATAACCGTGTCAAGGTTTAAGTCTCCCACCCTTGTGGTTCTGAGGGATCTAGATTTTTTGAGGTGAAGCATATTCATCAAATCAGGGTTTGACATGGCCTTATATGTCAGGCACAGGTCACCTCTGAGCAAGCGGTATGAGACTGAATAGAGCTGGAGTTCTTTCAGTCGGGCAGCATAAGACATATTTTTGAGACCCTTTATCCTTTTGGTGAGGAACTTTGGGGCCTTTCCAGCTGCTGCAGGTGTCTGGTCAGATGCATTCGAATGGGGCATTGTACTCAATCATAGGTCTAATGAGTGATGAGTACAGGGGGGCGATGACCTCCCTTGATCTAGATGTGAATCCCTTCATGATCAGGTGGGCAATGTAGAAGGTTTTCCTAACTACTTTAGCAACATGAGTGTGAAACGAAGGCTACTGTCAACCTGGGTCCCCAGATCCCTGATGACTTCTTCTGTGCTCAGTGGATTGCCACCTATATGGTAGCTAGGGTAACCTTGTTTTTCCCGAAGGGTATGACTATGCATTTCTTGGCATTTAACTTATAATGATCAAAGGTGTCTTGCCTTTCAAGGATTTTGCTCTATCTTGTAGTAGCTTCCTCCTTTTGTTGTAGAGCTTGTTTATGGCTGGGGTCCACCAGACTGGACGCTTGCCTTTGGTACAAAGAGTCTTAGTTTTGTTTGGGATTGCCTGATCCATGCAGTCCTGTAGGTGCTGGTAGAAGGCATTTGTAAGTGATTCAGCGGTTTGAGTAATGTTTACCACTGGCTCAGGGGCCTTAAAGGAGACCACACCAGTTTTTAGAAGTGTGAAGTCTGCTTTTGAGAAGTTTTTCACTGTGGTCTTTTTTGTTTCAGGTGGGGGCGGGATGAGGACCTCCAGCGAGATTAGTTTATGATCTGATCTCACCAGTGAGGGGTATACTTCCGGTGTTGAACATTGTGATCCCATGTTCGTGATGATGAGATCAAGTATGTGTTTTTTTGATACTGGTCATTGTGGTTACTTCACTAAATATGGAGCTATAAAAGATTTTTCCTTGAGATGTTATAATGGAGGATGGAAAGGATGTAGTTGTGGTGCCTTGTGTGGTGGGTAAAGGGGAAGGAAATATGTTTGCCAATTTGTTAGTATGTGCAAGATCAGGGTTTCAAGTGGATCCAAATTAGATATTACCTTTATTTTCAACTGTATAAACAAGATTGGTTTAATCATGTAGAAGGGGATGTTTCGTGAATTTAATTTCAGTTATGTATGTTGCATATTGAGACAGCAAACTTTAAATTTGAAAAGGCTTGCTCTGTAAAAATGGAGATACTTAATAGCTATAATATTTTTTGGGACTGATTTTTTACAAAGACTATATCCAGCTCACTTTTCATTATTTGAATGTATTCCAGGTATTTTAGGTTATTGTAGGTGATGATACTTACACACGTGATTGTCCAGGGACTGACGTAAAAACAAAAAAAAAACTTTTATTGACATTTTGTTAACCAGGTTAGTCCAGTTGAGCCAGGGGCCCATTTTCAGTGGACACCTGAGGAGAAAAGCTCTAGAAATAATACAAATAATTATGATATTTAGAAAATATGAAAGTAGGGTCACAGAAACCTAGTACAAATCCTGACAGCATATTTTTATGCATTTCTCCTGGCTTTGTCAGTCGTGGAATGTAGGTGGGACCAAGGGCACAGCAATATGTAAGTGTTGTATTCTTTGACTATGGCCTTATAACAGATAATATATAGCAATATAGCAATATGTAAGTGTTGTACTATTTGACTATGGACTTATAACAGATTGTGACTGTTGCATAACACCTGCAGAAGGTAATGTAATGAATGTCAACAATTATCACCTGTGTCTGGGCATGCATAACTTTGCAAGTCATTAGCACAGTGCACCATGCATAACTTTGCAAGTCATTAGCACAGTGCAGTTACAATATAGCTGAGTCATTGTCACTTTTCAGGTAAAACTGTCAGCAGCTGTCACTGTTATTCACATAAGCAGAAGTCGTTATCACATTGATGAATGCACGACTAACATTTGGCTCTTTCTCCACTTGCAGTGATTGCAATACACCCCACCCTCCACACTACTTTCATATGTCATGAATAAAATTTCAAGAAATATCAGCAGTCTAGGAGGAAAATAGTAGACATTACATCTTCAATTGCTGTTTTTCTTGAGACAGTGGCTAGAATAAGAGGCTTTGTGGTGTACTTTATGAATAATTTGAGTATATATTATTATTGACTGCCTTGCATCCTGTCATTTGACAGAAAATCAATTTTTTTTAACTAAGGCAATGACAATATCCAAACGCATGTATTGTATTTATTTGAGACTATTCAACACTGCGGTGATAAATTATTTCCTTTGCTTTTGAACTATGAAGTCATTCTGTTGCGTTATTTATTATAGTCTTTCTCTTTTATTTATCATTAAATATATACCTCCCTTTGTGACTGAGATCTGTTTGGTGAGCTAAGTAGGTTGTAAAGTAGCTTGGTATATATATATATATATATATATATATATATATATATATATATATATATATATATATTAGTAGGAGCATTGATAGTGAGTACCAGGATTTTCTTGTGTTTATGGTAATAATATATATAGTAGGAGCATTGATAGTGAGTACCATGATTTTTCTTGTGTTTATGGTAATTTGTGGAGGGCGACAAAGAACCTGCACCCACTATTGTTAGTTCTTTTATTTTCCTATGTGGCTGAATTTCCATCTTCTGTGGTTATCATCTTGAAAATAAAGTTCCATATATTGAGGTGTATTTTTTGCAAGGGACGTGGATACTACTGATTGGTGACTGGTAAAAATAGGTTTTGCTTGTGGCAAGACTTCAGGCCCTTCAGAAAATGTATGCTAATGTAAAACCTGTTAGTCTTATCAAATTTGTAAGTTGATAAGAGCAGAATGTGTCCAGATTAATCACACTATGAAAGTGAGATGTATGCATTATTATCATTGGTTTTGTATTATGAATCTTTAATGTTTTATAATGATAATTGATAAGTGAAGCAGTTACAGCAGTTGGGAGCATGCAGTATAGGACATAAGTGTTTCTTTTCATTTTAAATGCCCATAATAGACCTCTTTGTAACCTGTTGGTGGTTTACTTGCAGTTGCAGTGCTTTGTATGGCTAGTTAGGGTCTTCCCTGGAATGTATGTATAGTTTGTTGCTGAAGTAAAGTAAATGCATGCTATTTTTCTTGACTGGGTGGATTGGTGACCCAGCGGTACACCATTTTCTGGCTCAATTTTAATTGTTGCAGTTTTTTGTATAAGCAGGTCAGAAAGGGGTAACTTCATTTATGTAGTAGATGTGCTAATTTTTGAGATGAGTACCTTTATGTAGTAAGGGTGGTCATTGTAGTGGTCTGTTGTAATCACTGTTTGCTTGCTTATAAATACTTCCGCAGATTGGTCATTAATTAATAATTTGATTACTGGTGATATGGTGTTATAGGATCTTGAACTGCTTTTATACATGGCCTTCATTGTCTACTTCATATTTTTAGTTATAATAGAAATTGTATTTTTTTTTTAGTTTGGGCATGGTATTGGGCATTATATGATTGTAATAATGTTTGGTGTTTGGCATTAGATTAATTTAAAGTGCCTTTATTGGTCATAATACTAAGTTAGAGACTCTTTCAGTTTGTCTTCTTGTAAATTCTGTTAATCAATTATTCCAAATAGACTTTTGTGATGGCTTGCTTTTCTGGGGATACTGGGGATTGTTTGAGACTTTGGTATACACACTGAATGATTTTGTTGGATTAGTTTCACTTTTCTGGGGATACTGGGGATTGTTTGAGACTTTGCTGTACAGACTGAATGATTTTGTTGGATTAGTTCATTCATATAGCTTGCTCGCATAAAGCTGAAGTGTTAAATGGCTATCTACAGTATTTATTAATCTCTGTAAGCTGCTGTAGGGGAGTTGGAGTCCTGTCAGTGAACTTTTCAGTTTCCAGCATGATTCTGTGCACTAGTATCAAGTCTTCCAGCCCTGCTGAAGCAGGCCTTGTGGTTCATTTTAGTGTCCATAGCAATTTTCTCTCAAAGTTGGCCTTGGATGTTTTTTATGAGGGAACATAGCTTTCTACTAGTGCTGATCAGAGATGCCTTCTCTTTATGGGATTTTGCTCTGTCGTGCAGTAGTTTCCTTTTGTTGTACAATTTGTTTATGGCTGGGGTCCACCAGTCAGGACACCTTCCCTTGGTGAAGAGGGTCTTGGTTTTATTTGGGATTGCATGATCCATGCATTCTTGGAGATGTAATGAAAGCATTTGTGAAGGATTCTGCCTTGTGGGATGTGGTTTCCACTGGCCCAGTCGGATTAAAGGATACTATCTCAGTTATAAGAAGTGTGAAGTCGGCTTTTGAGAAGTTTTTCACTGTAGTCTTGTGTTGTGGGTAGAGGTGGATCTGTATATCCAGGGATCTGTATATCCAGGGTGATTAGTTTGTGGGCAGATCTCACTAGTGAGGGGTATACTTCCGGTGTGGAGCACTTTGTCCCCATGTTTTTGATTATCAGGTCTAGTACAATATCTCACCTTTGTTGTAGAAGTGACTAGCTGTTCATGATTGAAAACAATTATGCATTTATACTGGGCATGAGTGTACTCTGTGCTGCAAGAGAAACACGCTCATTTCTAGACTCCCTGAAATGTCAATAAAGTCAGAGCATTATTTTTGCTGGTTAGTATCTTACCAGGGCATCTTTTTTAATCTTTTTTTAATAGATTTTTTTACCTGAATTTAGAGAAAGCCAGCTCACCTAAAAGTATTGTCACTTCTATTGTGACTTCTAGTGTTGCTGATGTGAGTGAGCAGAACGGTGCGGTTATAATACATTTATCATTTGTTTAGATACGAAGATCAGAAGTAAAGCTTACATGCATGTAGTGCAAACATTTTTTAGATTCAATTGAATTAAATTTCTAAAGGCTATACTGATCTGTTTTTTTTTTCTTAATTTAATGTCTGTGAAAGAGTATTTAGCTATGCTAGTAAGTAGAAGTGCAGATTTTCACATGCCTCTCTGCAGGTATATTACATCAGAATGTTGTATTGCATTGTGTTTTTCAGGTGTGATTTCAAGTGTAAAGCAACACAGCCACCACCAAAGATGCCATCTGTTGAGGAGAAAGCAAGCAGCATTTACCTGTTGGGTGAAGAAACTGACTTTGATGGTTCTAGCAGTGGTTCAGACAATGGTATGCACCTTGATGTACCACATAATGCCAACCAGAGTGAGGATGATGATTATGACTCAGATGATGACATTCCACTCGCACGTCTGCGTGCAAAGGCCATTGCCTGTGATAAGGATGATGCTCCTGTGCCCGCCATTCCTGAAAGACCACTACCAGTTGCCAAAGCAGACCTGACCAGTAATTATGACAGTGACCAAGACAGTGAGGATGACGTGCCACTTGCACACCTAAGGAAGGTGCCCACACAAGTTGGCCACACACTATGGCCACCAAGGGCATTCAGAGTATGACGCAGATGATGACATGCCTTTATCTGTGTTCACGAAAGCACCTGGTCTGACTGACACAGCTATGCAGTCCTCCACAGTGCATGGCACTGCAAGTGCTGATAAGGGTGTGGATGTGCATTCGACTGTGTGTGATGTGGGAAGTAGTCCACAGTTTGGTGATTGTGATGGAGATAATCCTCTAGATATGAGTCCAAGTAGCTCCTTGTCAGAGACTGATATGGGTGTGCCTCAGCAGGGAACATGTGTCAACAGTTCACTACCAACTGCAAGCAGTACAGTTGCTACTGGCATTGAGAGAGCATCATCTCTCAACCCTTCAGCCTTTCCCATTTCCAACTCTTCCTTGCGACCCAGTCAGGTACGCCGAGCATGCCCACCACGTAAAATCACGTGGGAAAAACATCTTCAAACTTTACACATTGAGGAATTTGTGGGGCCAGTAGGACCAATAGATCACTTGGGCTCAGATAGCACAGAGATGGACTTCCTGAATTTGATGTTCCCAGAGGAGCTATACACCTGTATTGCTAATGAAACCAATCGCTATGCTGCACAGAGGCAGGCCGCAGCAGGCAAGGTTGATACGGTGGAGTCCTGTGTACCCAGGAGACATACGCATTTCTAGGTGTCAGAATATACATGTCTATTGTACATGTTCCTGAATTGAGGCAGTACTGGGAAACACACCATGTATATGGTCGCTTCCCAATAGCAGAGTACATGACCAGAGATAGGTTTGAAAAAATTCAGCAGTACTTCCACTGCAATGATAACAGCCTGAGCCTACCACATGGTGCTGTGGGTCATGACAAGCTACATCACGCACGCCAATACTGGATGCAGTACTTCATGCATGTAGGACACGTTACAATGCGCATCGTGAGGTGGCTGTAGACGAAGCCATGGTTGGCTTCCGTGGACGCTTGACATTTAGACAGTTTATGCCTGGTAAGCCTGAGAGGTATGGCATTAAGGTTTGGGTGTTGGCAGACTCAACCAATGGGTATGTACGTGAATTCCAGGTATACACTGGAAAAACGGAGCAGAATACAGAGGTCGGGCTCGCACACAGAGTTGTAGTTGACTTAACTAGGGGACTGATTGGCAAGAAGCATCACATTTACTTTGATAACTTCTTTACCTCTGTTCCACTAGCACAGCAATTGCTGAAAGATGATCTATACTGTTGTGGAACCATGCGCACTAATAGGTCAGGATGGCCTCTTACATTCAACAGACAGGCCATTGGAAAAGCAGCTCGAGGCTACTACAAGCAATTGCAGAGTGGACCACTGCTAGCTACTGAATGGAAGGATAGCAAACCAGTATTCCTCCTGTCAACTAACTGTAACCCAACCTTGCCAGTCTCCAGCACATACAGAAGAAAGCGTGATGGAATAAAGACATCAGTGCCATGTCCACCAGTTGTAAACATGTACAACAGTTACATGAATGGGGTGGACAGAGCAGATCAGCTGAGGACACAATATCCCAGTGCCAGAAAGGCCCGCAAATGGTGGCTGTACTTGTTCTGGTTCTTATGGGATGTGGCCATTGTCAATGCTTTCATTATATTCCATGAAAGTATCAGACATCAGCAACTATCACGTTCTGGACGTATTATTCCAGCAACACAGTTGCAGTTCCGAAGGAACCTAGGCTTGCATCTACTTGCCAGTTACACAAAGAGGAAACGATGCACTGAGATTACTGTCCCAGAGGCTGTGAGCAGATTTGAGCATGGCTCTCACTTTCCAGTGAAATGGCATAAATCAAGATGCAAAAACTGTGCCAGCAAGGGTAAACGTGCTGAGCCATCATGGGGATGTCCAACTTGCAAGGTCAACCTGTGTGTTGAATGCTTTGGAGAGTACCATGGCCATAAATCTCTCCCATAGTGCTGTGGGCCTTGAGTGTGCCACTAATGTAATGGTTCCCTCAGGCAAAGGACACATGCAAAAAAACGCAGCCTGGGTCAGTCTAGGCCTTTAAATTAGCTCCTCCCTTCGGCCCATTGCAGAAAGGACACATGTAAATGGAAGAGGCAGAGGTAAAGCAGAGTGCCTCAACTGCATTTTCAGTGTACATGTGCTCTTTCTGTGCCCCCATGTGAGTTAGCAGCCAAGCCCTTCAGCAGCAATGCCAGGAAGGTCCCTCTTCACTTTTGTTTTGCCAACTGCTCTTAGGTTGGTGGGTGCATCACAGGGGGCATACCCAGCCAGCGTGGATCTTGTGATCCACCGGGATCGCACTTGGGAACCTGGAGACTCTACAGCACAGTCCCATAGTGCTGCTGTCCTCGGTAAGCATGGGCTTGGGTGTGCCACTGTGATGTACTGCAAACATGCAAAAAGACACAGCCTGGGTCAGTCTTGGTCTTTGACATGTTGCCTTGATGTAGCTCTCCCTCAGTCTCCCTCCCTTCCGGTAGGTCAGGACAGCAATTAGTGAGTTACTTCAGTCCCTCATCCCTTAGGTCCATTGCTGAATGGGCACATGTAAAGAGAAAGGCAGAGGTAAGGCAGACTGCTGCCACTGAAGGAGGTCATGAGACCATAGTGGTATCAGCAGTCTGAGTGGGCAGCCGGCACAGCTATGGGACACTACAGATAACCAACATCTGGAGCCCCATGCCTGTCCTTGGCATATTAGTGGAGCGGCGGTCCTTACCCTGCTTTTTCTCTTTACATGTGCCCTGGCTGTGCACCCTTGTTAGTGTCCACCCATGCTTTATTTCAGATAAGGTAAGACTGTCTTCTGCTGTTCTGGGAGTCACTGGAAAGGGAACAGCCAAAAACCTTACGCTGTCCCATCACGAATATTGTGTTGCTGGGTGCATCACAGGGGCATACCAGCCAGCGTGGATCTTGTGATCCACCGGGATCGCACTTGGGAACCTGGAGACTCTACAGCACAGTCCCATAGTGCTGCTGTCCTCGGTAAGCATGGGCTTGGGTGTGCCACTGTGATGTACTGCAAAACATGCAAAAGACACAGCCTGGGTCAGTCTTGGTCTTTGACATGTTGCCTTGATGTAGCTCTCCTCAGTCTCCCTCCCTTCTGGTAGGTCAGGACAGCAATTAGTGAGTTACTTCAGTCCCTCATCCCTTAGGTCCATTGCTGAATGGGCACATGTAAAGAGAAAAGGCAGAGGTAAGGCAGACTGCTGCCACTGAAGGAGGTCATGAGACCATAGTGGTATCAGCAGTCTGAGTGGGCGGCCGGCACAGCTATGGGACACTACAGATAACCAACATCTGGAGCCCCATGCCTGTCCTTGGCATATTAGTGGAGCGGCGGTCCTTACCCTGCTTTTTCTCTTTACATGTGCCCTGGCTGTGCACCCTTGTCAGTGTCCACCCATGCTTTATTTCAGATAAGTTAAGACGGTCTTCTGCTGTTCTGGGAGTCACTGGAAAGGGAGCAGCCAAAAACCTTACGCTGTCCCATCGCCGAATATTGTGTTGCTGGGTGCATCACAGGGGGCATACCCAGCCAGCGTGGATCTTGTGATCCACCGGGATCGCACTTGGGAACCTGGAGACTCTACAGCACAGTCCCATAGTGCTGCTGTCCTCGGTAAGCATGGGCTTGGGTGTGCCACTGTGATGTACTGCAAAAACATGCAAAAGACACAGCCTGGGTCAGTCTTGGTCTTTGACATGTTGCCTTGATGTAGCTCTCCCTCAGTCTCCCTCCCTTCCGGTAGGTCAGGACAGCAATTAGTGAGTTACTTCAGTCCCTCATCCCTTAGGTCCATTGCTGAATGGGCACATGTAAAGAGAAAAGGCAGAGGTAAGGCAGACTGCTGCCACTGAAGGAGGTCATGAGACCATAGTGGTATCAGCAGTCTGAGTGGGCAGCCGGCACAGCTATGGGACACTACAGATAACCAACATCTGGAGCCCCATGCCTGTCCTTGGCATATTAGTGGAGCGGTCCTTACCCTGCTTTTTCTCTTTACATGTGCCCTGGCTGTGCACCCTTGTCAGTGTCCACCCATGCTTTATTTCAGATAAGGTAAGACTGTCTTCTGCTGTTCTGGGAGTCACTGGAAAGGAGCAGCCAACAACCTTACGCTGTGCCATCGCCGAATGTTGTGTTGCTGGGTGCATCACAGGGGGCATACCCAGCCAGCGTGGATCTTGTGATCCACCGGGATCGCACTTGGGAACCTGGAGACTCTACAGCACAGTCCCATAGTGCTGCTGTCCTCGGTAAGCATGGGCTTGGGTGTGCCACTGTGATGTACTGCAAAAACATGCAAAAAGACACAGCCTGGGTCAGTCTTGGTCTTTTGACATGTTGCCTTGATGTAGCTCTCCCATCAGTCTCACTCCCTTCCGGTAGGTCAGGACAGCAATTAGTGAGTTACTTCAGTCCCTCATCCCTTAGGTCCATTGCTGAATGGGCACATGTAAAGAGAAAAGGCAGAGGTAAGGCAGACTGCTGCCACTGAAGGAGGTCATGAGACCATAGTGGTATCAGCAGTCTGAGTGGGCAGCCGGCACAGCTATGGGACACTACAGATAACCAACATCTGGAGCCCCATGCCTGTCCTTGGCATATTAGTGGAGCGGTGGTCCTTACCCTGCTTTTTCTCTTTACATGTGCCCTGGCCGTGCACCCTTGTCAGTGTCCACCCATGCTTTATTTCAGATAAGGTAAGACTGTCTTCTGCTGTTCTGGGAGTCACTGGAAAGGGAGCAGCCAAAAACCTTACGCTGTCCCATCGCCGCATATTGTGTTGCTGGGTGCATCACAGGGGGCATACCCAGCCAGCATGGATCTTGTGATCCACCGGGATCGCACTTGGGAACCTGGAGACTCTACAGCACAGTCCCATAGTGCTGCTGTCCTCGGTAAGCATGGGCTTGGGTGTGCCACTGTGATGTAATGCAAAAACATGCAAAAAGACACAGCCTGGGTCAGTATCAGTCTTTTGACATGTTGCCTTGATGTAGCTCTCCCCTCAGTCTCCCTCCCTTCCGGTGTAGTCAGCGTATGTAGGTGAGAGTAGTAAATGTATGAAGGTCAGGACAGCAATTAGTGAGTTACTTCAGTCCCTCATCCCTTAGGTCCATTGCTGAATGGGCACATGTAAAGAGAAAAGGCAGAGGTAAGGCAGACTGCTGCCACTGAAGGAGGTCATGAGACCATAGTGGTATCAGCAGTCTGAGTGGGCAGCCGGCACAGCTATGGGACACTACAGATAACCAACATCTGGAGCCCCATGCCTGTCCTTGGCATATTAGTGGAGCGGCGGTCCTTACCCTGCTTTTTCTCTTTACATGTGCCCTGGCTGTGCACCCTTGTCAGTGTCCACCCATGCTTCATTGCAGATAAGATAAGACTGTCTTTTGCTGTTCTAGGAGTCACTGGAAAGGGAGCAGCCAAAAACCTTACGCTGTCCCATCGCCGAATATTGTGTTGCTGGGTGCATCACAGGGGGCATACCCAGCCAGCATGGATCTTGTGATCCACCGGGATCGCACTTGGGAACCTGGAGACTCTACAGCACAGTCCCATAGTGCTGCTGTCCTCGGTAAGCATGGGCTTGGGTGTGCCACTGTGATGTACTGCAAAAACATGCAAAAAGACACAGCCTGGGTCAGTCTCGGTCTTTTGACATGTTGCCTTGATGTAGCTCTCCTCAGTCTCCCTCCCTTCCGTGTAGTCAGCGATGTAGGTGAGAGTAGTAAATGTATGAAGGTCAGGACAGCAATTAGTGAGTTACTTCAGTCCCTCATCCCTTAGGTCCATTGCTGAATGGGCACATGTAAAGAGAAAAGGCAGAGGTAAGGCAGACTGCTGCCACTGAAGGAGGTCATGAGACCATAGTGGTATCAGCAGTCTGAGTGGGCAGCCCGCACAGCTATGGGACACTACAGATAACCAACATCTGGAGCCCCATGCCTGTCCTTGGCATATTAGTGGAGCGGCGGTCCTTACCCTGCTTTTTCTCTTTACATGTGCCCTGGCTGTGCACCCTTGTCAGTGTCCACCCATGCTTTATTTCAGATAAGGTAAGACTGGAAGGGAAGATGTTCACTGGTTCAGAAGGGATGGCATTCACCTAACTGAGGAGGGCATTGATTCTTCTTGACCAACCTCCACAATGGCGTGAGGAGAGCCATGCATGATTGTGAGAAGAATGGAAAACACCCATGACCAAGTCGGACCAGTATAGTAAGTAAAACACTTTTATGAAATGTGTTATGTAAAATTTATTTCTCTGAGCTTGGCAAATAACTGTTATGGAAATTATGATTTTTTCATATTTTGGTAAATAACTTTGCAAGGGAGCATCTGAATGTGCCAAGTAATATCTCATTTTGAAGACAGTATTGCTGGTTCTAATATGGTAAAAGAATTGTGCCAGTATGTTTGACACATGTGCAGATATCAAAGTTTGTTTGAGACTTATGGTTATGGAAATTATATTTTTTTCATATTTTGGTAAATAACTTTGCAAGGGAGCATATGAATGTGCCAAGTAATATCTCATTTTGAAGACAGTATTGCTGGTTCTAATATGGTAAAAGAATTGTGCCAGTGTGTTTGACACATGTGCAGATATCAAAGTTTGTTTGAGACTTATGGTTATGGAAATTATGATTTTTTTTCATATTTTGGTAAATAACTTTGCAAGGGAGCATCTGAATGTGCTAAGTAATACCTCATTGTGAAAAGATTATTTATAGTTCTAACATGGTAAACAAATGGTACCTGTATGTTGTACTCGTAGGCAGATATCAAAATTTGTTTCTGACAGGTTATGGAAATTATGATTTTTTTTCATATTTTGGTAAATAACTTTGCAAGGGAGCATCTGAATGTGCCAAGTAATATCTCCTTTTGAAGACAGTATTGCTGGTTCTAATATGGTAAAAGAATTGTGCCAGTATGTTTGACACATGTGCAGATATCAAAGTTTGTTTGAGACTTATGGTTATGGAAATTATAATTTTTTTCATATTTTGGTAAATAACTTTGCAGGGGAGCATCTGAATGTGCTAAGTAATACCTCATTTTGAAAAGATTATTTATAGTTCTAACATGGTAAAAGAATGGTACCTGTATGTTGTACTCATAGGCAGATATCAAAGTTTGTTTCCAACTTAGGTTATGGAAATTATGATTTTTTTCATATTTTGGTAAATAACTTTGCAAGGGAGCACCACATTGTGTGAAGTAATGCATCATTTTGAAGACAGTGTTACTCCTTACAACATGGTAAAAGAACTGTGTCTAGGCACTGTACACACGTACAGATATCACAGTTTGTTTAGTCTTGTACAAATATGAAAATTATACATTTACAATACTTCTCATTATTATGCCCATATCTTTGCGAGGGAGCATGGTAATCACACAAATGATGCGTCATTTTGAAGACAGTGTTACTCCTTACAACATGGTAAAAGAACTGTGTCTAGGCACTGTACACACGTACAGATATCACAGTTTGTTTAGTCTTGTACAAATATGAAAATTATACATTTACAATACTTCTCATTATTATGCCCATATCTTTGCGAGGGAGCATGGTAATCACACAAATGATGCGTCATTTTGAAGCTGACATTCAGATGCACAACTTCTACACTGATATGTAGGCTCTGTCTGTTACAGGTGATGAGATGTTATGCTTTGTTTATTTATCAATTATGAGAAATAATATACTAATCATATTTCTGTGAATACCTCATGAAAGGAGTGTCACACAGTTATGGTTAAAGTATCATTTTAAAGCTGACATTCATACTAACAAATTAAATTCAAATTGTATGGGTCTGCATGGTACATAGACCAAGATATTGTGCTTTGCTTTTCCAAAAAGTTAAAAAAATTGCACAATATCAGCATTCCTTGCCAAATATTTAATTATGACTTTGACATGCACTATCAACATTTACACTGTTGGAAAGTTCAGTGTCTGCTGAACAACTTTCGCGTTTACATTTTTAGTGTAGCTCTTATAGTTAAAGAGTTATGAGCATTTGTTTTCTGTATAGTATTACAAATGGATTTTCTGAAAATGAGCTCAGGCTGCACTGTTCTTCCTATGGTGGAATTAAGCAGGCAGCTTTTCCTGAGCTGCTCTGGATTGAATGAGTTAAATAAAAATAAATAAATATAATTTTTGTCAGACTTATGAGCCTGTAATTATCAATATTGTGAGAAGATCCCCTGTGTAAATATGAATTGTATTGTCTCCTTTCCAGTAGTGTGGAAAAGTCTAAATGTTAAACTTTGTTGAAACAAATAAGTTAGTACCTACACTATACTTGTCTTTGTATTTTTCAGAAATAGTTAATCAATCCAATCAGGTCCTGGACAGGTGTCTTATCTTATTTATTTAATTCTTTCTTAACAATCCCTTCTGGTATTATTGGTTTTGCATCATAGTTTCATAGTTCATAGTTTCATAGTATAGTACTAGGCTATCTGCCCTGGGGCATTTGTAAGCCTAGCCATAGTGATGTGGCATTTGCCACCCCATGAAATGGTACAAAAATGTACAGAATAAATTAAGAATACTGTGTCTAGTAGTGACACAATGAAGTCCCCTTATATAATAGAATTAGTTTACTGTGCCCCTGTCTAGCAGTGACACAGATGTGACCCCTGGGGTAAACTTACGATCTCCCATCCACTCATCAAGATTTCTCTTGAAGAGAGTCAGTGAGGGGCTCTGCATAATACGAACTGGGATCCTGTTCCAAAGCATGGGAAGCCTCTGGGTTATGAATCTATCACTCCAGCATGTCCTATTCATACTTGTGCCAAGGTTTAAGTCTTTAGCTCTCGTGGTCCTGATGGACTTGTATTTTTTGAGGTGGAGCATGTCCATCAGATCCTGATTGGACATGGCCTTGTACGTCAGGCAGAGATCACCTCTGAGCAGGCGGTATGATACTGAATAGAGCTGAAGTTTCTTTAGTCTGGCAGAATAAGACATATGTTGGAGACCCTTGATCCTCTTGGTGAGGTACTTTTGTGGTCTCTCCAGCTGTTGCAAATGCCGGGTGAGGTACATACCAAATGGGGCATTGTATTCAATCATGGGTCTGATGAGGGAGGAATATAGGGGTACAATGACATCCTTGGATCTGGATGTGAATCCCTTCATGATGAGGTGTGCAAGGTAGAATGTTTTTCTAACCACTTTGGCAACGTGGGTATCAAATGAGAGGTCGCTGTCGACTTGGGTCACTAGGTCTCTGATTACTTTTTCAGTAGTCAGTGGGTTGTTGTCTATGTGATAATTTGTGGGTACTTTGTTTTTCCCAAAGGGGATGACTATACATTTTTTGGCATTTAGTTTAAGGCCGTGACTCCGGCACCAGTTGTCCGTTTCTGTGAGGCCTTTTTGTAGGATGTGTGTGTCTGCTGGTGTATCGACTATGGCGCCTAATTTGCAGTCATCTGCAAACTTTGTCAGCCACAGCCCTTCCGTGTTTGCTTTAACATCTGAGAAATAAATGCCGAACAAGAGGGGTCCCAGGACAGATCCCTGTGGGACACCACTTGTGACTGGCTTTGAGTCTGACATTGCTCCAGCGATTTTAACTTTATGGGTTCTGTCCTTTAGCCAGTTTGCAACCCATCTAGTGACATAAGGGTTTATATTTAAGCTGTTGAGCTTATCAATGATGCCTGAGTGGGGTATTGTGTCGAAGGCCTTAGCCAAGTCCAGGTATGCTGTATGGACTGCTTTGCCCTCGTCAATGGCTCTAGTGACTGTTTCGAAAAAGTCAACCAGGTTTAAAAGGCAGGATCTGCCCTTTACAAAGCCGAACTGGGTGGGGTCAAGTGCCTGTAGGTCCCCTATGTCTCTGTTTATGAGTTCCATAATGATTCTTTCCATAGCTTTGCAGACCAGGCTGGTTAAGCTTATGGGGCGGTAGTTTCCAGGGTCTGTAGAGGCACCCCCCTTGTGGAGTGGGACCACTGTTGCTGTACGCCAGTGTTCAGGTACATATCCCAAAGTAAGGCTAAGGTTAAATAGCATTTTTATGTGTGGGTTTAGCTCCTCTTGGAGTTCACGTAACACGCAACCCGGGATACCGTCAGGTCCCATTGATGCTGTGTTTTTTGCTTTGTTTAGGGCGGTTCTCACTTGGACATCTGAGATGACAGAGAGGTTACATTTAGCTGGGATAAGTATTTCTTCTTTTGGGGGTGAAGGAGGGGAGAAATTTGCACTGAACCTGTCAGCCAGAATGTTGGCAATATCTGTGGGTTCAGTGTATATTTTTTATTGTTGTGAACCAACTCTGAGCATATTTGAGGGTTTCTGCCCAGGTTTCTAACATAGCTAAAGAAGGCTTTGTGGTTATCTTTAGTGTCCTTAGCGATTTTTCTCTCAAAGTTGGCCTTGGATGTTTTTATGAGAGAGCGTAGTTTTTTGCTAATGTTGATCAGAGATGTCTTCCCTTCATGGGATTTTGCTCTGATGTGCAGTAGCTTCCTTCTTTTGTTATACAATTTGTTTATGGCTGAGGTCCACCAGACAGGACGCTTACCTTTGGCGGAGAGGGACTTGGATTTGTTTGGGATTGCATGATCCATGCATTCTTGGAGATGTCCATAGAAAGCATTTGTGAAGGATTCGGCATTGTGGGATGTGGTATCCACTGGCACAGTGGGCTTAAAGGATACCATCTCAGTCTTAAGAAGAGTGAAGTCTGCTTTTGAGAAGTTTTTCATTGTGGTCTTTTGTGCTGGGGGTGGAGGTGGGATATGTATATCCAGGGTGATTAGTTTGTGGTCAGATCTCACTAGTGAGCGGTATACTTCCGTGTGGAGCATTTTGTCCCTATGTTTGTGATGATCAGGTCTAGTATATTATCTCCCCTAGTGGGAGAGGTGACTAACTGTTCCAGTGCATTTGAATTTATGAATTCCAGGAACCTTTGGGCTAGGGTATTAGGGCTAGAATAATGTACACAATCTATGTTTGGGTAGTTGAAGTCTCCCAGTATGATGGTATTTTGTGATACATTCATATCCTCCAATGTTTTCAGGAAGGCTGAGTGGGGTTCTTGAGATTGGGAGGGTGGTCTGTAACATGCTACCAGTTGTATAGCAGTTTTCCCTATGGTTAGTTGCACCTGTATGGTCTCTGATGCTTCATGTGTTGCTACTAACCTGGAGGTGTGGGTGTCCTTGATGAATATGGACACTCCCCCTCCCTTTGTGGTTCGGCCCGGGATTTGGGGCCGGAAAGCATGATACGAGGTATAGCCTGGTAATGCTGGGGTGCTCTCAGGAGCCTTGAACCAGGTTTCAGTTACTGCACAGACGTCGATGTTTTTCATGCTGAGGAGTGCATCAAGTGCCTGCATCTTGAGATTTAGACTTCTGGCGTTGAGCAGCATTACCCTTAGTTTTTTTCCATTATTGTTTTCTAAGGAGGTGGGTTTGTCTTTTGAGCCTTGCCTAAAAAGGCACTATGGGGGTGGCAAGAGCCTTAGCCAATATCCGGAAGCCCAGTGGTGACAGGTGTAAGCCATCCCTTGCGAAGCAGCGTGGCTTGTCCAACGTCATCCCAGGCAGACAGACATTGGATCCCCTTAGAATGACACCAGTACTTGAGCCAATTGTTAAAGCTGATCATCTTGTCTTTGTATTGTGGTATCATTCTTGGTGAGGGCAAGATGCTGCTCAGGGTCAGGGTCATACCAGCCTGGGCTACATAATCGGAGAGCACCTCTATGTCTCTTTTCATGTAGTCCAGGGAGGTACGTCTCAGGTCATTCACACCAGCATGGACAATGACGGAGTCATATTTGTACTTGCTTTGGAGTGACTTGAGTGCGTGTGTTATGTGGCGGATCCTAGCTCCCGATAGACAGCTCACAGTCACCTTCTCCTTGTTCAGCCTGGTCAGCGGGACATCAGTGTGTCTGACTATAGAGTCACCTACTACTAGTGTATCAGGCAAGGTGTTTGGCCTTAAGGGCTGTGATTGGTTTACACACTGATTTATTGAAGTATATGTTGCCTGTGTTTTGTTTTGAGGTGGTGGATTTTTGGGTGTCTGCTTTGGGAGCCTCTGTTGTTTTGGTAAGTTTTTTATTAGAGCCTCCGAGTATGTCTTTGTGTTTTTATGTGTTTGGTTTGCAGTTGTCATCAAGGGCCTTGTAGTAGTTTTCTTCTGAGGACATTTGTTTATCCCCTACCTGCTCAGATAAAAGGTCTGCAAAGCCCTCCACTATAGCATGTAAATCAGATACTGATTTTCCCTCTATCGGAACATTTTCACTTAAAAATTTGTTACATTCTTTTAAATGCTGGAAAAGGCCTTTTTATTACTTAAATCATGTGAACGTATGGAGATCTCATGTTCCCTCTTAGCCTTCCTAATTATTTTTATCTTACTTCCATGGCCTTGTACAGCAATTGGTTTCTCCTACTGAGATCTCTCATTTTAAACCGAAATCTGTTTATTTTATTTAAAACACTTTTAATACATTTTGTTAACCATGGGCCCCTTCTTGGATTCTTAATAACAAGTTCTCTTTTCGCAGTTGCATAAATATTTGTTGCCTCAAACACTTTTCATAGAATAAGTCCAACATCTCCTGAACAGTTTTACTCTGAATTTATCTTTCCGTTTCCAGTTCTTAATATACTCATTAAGATCTAAATAATCATCTATATAATAATTTCTTTCAGAGGTAAATACTAATTACTTTTTGTAACTGGACAGTGTAGATTACACCTTACTACTCAATGGTTAAGATTAGGTAATGGTTCTTTAACCACCACTTCTGAAATTATGACCTCCCTAGGGTCCAAAACTATATTTGGAATATTATGTTCTCTAACTGGATACTGGACACACTCACTCACATCATAAAACCATATTTTTCATATTCATTTCCCCTTCCCATTCATTAAATCTTAGTCATTACTAAGGAGGTTTAAATACCCCCATCACAAGAGTCTTATCTTTAATTGATTTCCTTGATTCTTTTAATTATACTCTTAACTCAGTCACTTTAGAGAAGCAGGTCTTCAACAGCAGATTACTGATACCTCCTTATAGTTACAGTGTTCTGAAACTGATACTATTTCCTCTATATCACTACTGGAACTCATGCGCTTTATAACAATCCCTCAAATAAATTGAAACCCTCCACTTTTTTATTCTTTTCTAAAATTATAACTTACAATGTTTAGAGTGGTGTTAGATGAGTTGTACTTTATTTCAGTAATGATACCAGAATCTACTAATTTTAAATACTAAAGTCAGTGTGTCACTTTTATTTGGTAAAGCTCCTTGCCCTTGTTGCCAATATCACAAGTCTATCACTATCCTTAACATCTAGAATTCCCATTAAAGGACTATCAACTCCATTTCTAAAAAATCCTTTACTAATTTTATTTTTTTTACTTTATCATTCTCTGTTTTGTTTGCCTCATGATTAAAATTGACTAGGTTCTGCAGCCTAGTCAATCCTTTCTTCCATGTACTCCCACATATGCAAATTATTTTTTGTTCCATACATATATCTCCTAACTTCACTATTTAAGCTTCTTGCTGCTGCTTTGAAAGCTGTACCGTACCTAGCAATTAGAAATATATCCACAAACATAACCTTAGGATTTAACCTATTACAATGTTCTGTAATTTTATTCATCTCTTGTACTTCTTCTTGGCTATTCCTTTCCATGTCATTACTTCCTGCATAGACTACAATACCTATATAGTTTTGTTATACGTTAGCTGACTTATAAATGCCCTTTCTAATAACCTTCATCATGTCACCATGCACTGCTGTAACTACAACTCTTTCTTCGTGTATTCTAGGCAGGTAGTTTCATAGTCCCCTCAACACTGGGTGAACTATAGCTAAATTTTTCACTTGTTTATTATTTTCCAGCTTTTTTTTACCTTCTTTCTCTAAGACCTTATTTTCAGTAACAGGCTTTTTACCTCTAATGAATGTTGCCTATTATCCAAACTGAAAACTGCTTACTTATTTAAATCTTCTTGATACGGCAATTCTAAGGCTCTGTCCGTTTTTTTCATGTTTTTGGTTATTAATCACAACCTCTTTATCAGTATTTAAATCTACTTCTTCTTCATTATCGACTTCCAGTTCATCGTTTTACCTTTTAGTTTTCCTTCTGTCTCAAACTTCTCTGCATTTAGTTTCATGAATAACACGCTCTTTGTTTGCTATTATTACTTTTCCTTCGTTGGGCAACTGACATCCCTAAATCCCAGCTGTAAAGCTGCCTCTTCTATATCATCCTGACTTTGTTCATTTCAACCATTAACTGTTTCTTTCTGCTCAGAATTGTTTACTTCTGGAATACTAATAATTGAAGCACTGAACTGGATATCTTCTCTTATAAGGGGACTAAAAATTGACTTTCGTAAGTTTGAACCTCCTTATGATTCTTGATCTTAACAACTGAGAATATATAATCCCTACATTCCATACTATCTACATGCATTTCTTTATTATTCTCTTTTATTTTTTTTTTCAAGTTGCTGTTGCAGTTTGTGCATACTATTCTCTTTAACCTTACTTCACCAACAGTGGTAATAATTAGTTTTCTTTTTACATCGACACCCAATGTTGTCAAAAATGTGTGTTTTCCATATCATATTTAAACATAACACAGAGCATGTTCCAACTTTCAGCATTAGGTGCAACCATAAAATATCCCTTCCACTCAATTAAAAGACCCAAGTCTTTTAAATCTTATAAGCAGAATTTGTCTATCTAATCAATTTTAAAATGAAAAGTAGTAATCAAAAATCCTGATAAGTGTAACTAGTCTTAAGCCTCCAAACATACCTGTCATGCCTAGCATGCTTAATATGAAAAGACTGTTCATATCTCTGTGTTGATGCTTCTACCCTTTGCACTTCCACTTGAAAAGTACAGATGATATACTATTCAACTGCCTACTGATTGTCTATAGGCACTACATGGTCCCAGTTTTTTTCTGCCTCTGACTTCAAGACAGCACCACACTGTGGCAGAAAGCACAGTAAAAAAATGACTCATAATTTTGCATGCATCCACTTTCTCATTTAATTTCTTTAAAATACACTGGTAATTTCATTTAATCTTCACACATTCATACATTTTTATCAGTCAGATCCAATTCTCTTAAAAGCCTTCATACTCTTTCATCATTCATTATACTAATAACTGCATATTAACAAATTCAGTAGTGTACACAATTTACAGTTGTGTCACTGTTCTAAAGCTCAGTAACTTAAGCATCTATAGTCTTTGTAGGACCTTGTACTACTAGAAATATCAAAAATTTCAGTGACTGGCAAGCTCTTCATAGAATCAGATTAATTTATGAATTTCTCTCACTGATGCTGTTTTAGTACAGTGCATGCTACAAAGGCCCTGCTCTCACAATGTGGTATTTTGCTATTCAGAGCCATGCAAGTCATTAGAAGGAAAGACCTCATTTTTAGCTCATCTGCATGTCTCTTTGAAGAAAAGTAAGAAAATTAAATACCTTTAAGTTGTTTTTGCCAATGATATGCATTAATGTAGTGTACTGCACTTTTTCAGGCTTCTCAGCTTATTTACTGACAGTGAGGAATACACTGGATGCCTGAATACAAGGTATACATTTTTCTGCTAAAAGCTTTACAAAGCAGAATACCTGGGGACTACAGTGGTCAATTTGACTAAGTCTAAGTCATAATTATACACTTCTAAAGAGATAGATTCTTGAAAGCTAATATATTTCTTCACTTATCTCTCTCTCTCTCTCTCTCTCTCTCTATATATATATATATATATATACAGTCCTATATTCTGACAATCTTTGATTTCTATGTGGTGTCAAAATAGTATGTTCTAATCTCATGTGGTCTTTAATCAGACTGAACCCAGTAGAAGAAAAGTATGTCACATTACATGTAGTTTTCTCTAGCTAGCATAATACTATTTCAAGAGGTCTATCTTTATCTTACAGGCTTTCATTTTTCTACTATGTCTTAGCAGTAGTGACAATCTTGGTGACTGTTAGGATAATACAGTGTATAAGCTGCCTGTAAGGTACTGAAATCACAATGGAACAAAAGAACACTGGTTCAGGCTAGTATCACAGAGTTTAATCAAGTTAAGTGCTTTCATTCCATCAGCAGTTCTGAAGAGGTTTCCTACACTAATGGAACAAAGGTACTTGGCTTGTAGATCAAACTCTGTAATACTAGTGTTCCTTTGGACTATTGGTGCATCGTTTTTTGGGGGGGATTTTTTGTTTCATTGTAATGGAATTTCTTAAAAGCTTACAAACTTTCAAACTGTGTTTTATTTTTTACTTGACAGTTTACAACCTTTTATAAAGTGATTGCTATCAGCCAATCACTTATAGACAGCAGGGGGCACCAAATGGGAATGTTGCCCAGGACTTCCCCTTCCCTTGCAGATGCTCTGCACTAGGTACATCCTAAATGATTTGTAACCAGGCATATAAGGTCTTTACAGCAGTTTGAAAACCTACTTAGTCTAAACAACTATGTACCAAGATGAAGGATATTATGGGTAGTCCACAAAATGAAGCACCTTTTCAGGCAAAACAATAAAGCCCTGAGCAGGGCAAGCTTAGAAAATTGTGAAAAAACCCACAGATGCCTTAGCACACTTCAGTTCACTTTATTCCACAGAAACACAGCACATTACTGCTCCACCATACGTTTTTGTTTTAAAAATCACTTCCTCAGATGTGGGCTGTTCAAACTACTAGTGCTTTTATATCATTCACTTAATTACATTAATTAGGTTAATGAATTAATTGAAAGGTTAATTTAGTTAAAACCAAAAACTTTTCTTGTTGCATCTCTTTGTATGAAATCTTAGGAGACCCTAACAAATACTCCACAGTTTCAAAAAATGAAATAAATATTAGTTACAGAAGGATAGATATGGCCTTAGAAAGTTTATTTTAGATGGATTGTTAGATAGGAAGACATATGAATATTTAAAAGTGGACAAACCTAAAATTCCTACTATTTTTGGAATCCCCAAAATACATAAGAATGGAATGGATCCCCTTTGAGGCCAACAGTTTCGGCTGAGTGTTCCAAAACTTTACCGCTAGCCAAATTCGTGGATGTTAAGCTTAAGAAACTGTGGCTTAAGAGAACCAACACTTTGAGAGATTCTTGGGATCTTCTAAGGACAATGAATCATGATCTATACAATGAGAATTTATGTTTCCTAACAATTGACGTTGTAGATTTGTTCTCAATCATTCCCCACAGTGATGAACTAAGATACCTGGAAGAACTAATTTTTGAGGATGAGACTTTAACCCACTATGAGTGTACTGTGGTGATGGAGCTTATATATTAGGTTCTAAAGTTCAATTTCATTTACTTCAAAGGTGAATTTTTTTACCAGAAGAAAGGAGTAGCGATGGGTGCTGCTTGTGCACCCACCTATGATAATTTGGTCTTAGCCAAATGGGAAGAGAAGATGGTAACCAAATCAATATACAGTAACAACTGGCCACTTTATAGAAGATTCCTGGATGACATATGTATCCCATGGGAAGGGCCAAAAGAAGAGATAGAAACATTTATTGAATATATTAACACTACTAATTTTCTTGAATTTTCTTACAGAATAAATTATGAGAAGTTGGGAGTACTTGGATATAGAAATATATAAGGAAAACTCACATTTTAATTCCAGGGTGTATAGAAAGAGTACTCCAAGAAAAATATAGTTAAAGGACAATATATTAGGGCCTGCAGGATGACGTCCAGAGATGAAGACTTTGAAATGGAAAAAAAGGTTACTAAGGAAAATGTTTAGGACGAGGAAATACCCAGATGATATGATAGACAAAACTGAGACAGAAGTGACAGAAAGGAGACCAAATGACTTTAAGCCAATATTAGGATTACCAGTATTTGATAAGGTAGGCCCAGTAAAAAAGGCAAACGACAATTTTGGCAGTGCACTCATCTTGGAGTATAATGCTTGTACAAAAATGGTAAGACAAACTATAGATGAGGAATGGAATAAATTTTTAGTATTTACTGACTTAGAGAAACTAAAGAATGAAAAGGTAAGAGTAATTTATAAGAATTCAGTTAACTTAAAACTTTTATTGGAAAATGGTACAAACCAAGAAGTTCAGAGACGGAGAAAAAGGAAGGGAACGTTTAAATGTGGACATTGTCAACAGTGTGCATACATGAGCAATGCAGAAAGTGTGTATTTGGAAAGCAGGGGAATCACCCTGGAAGGCAAGGATTTTAATAATTGTGACTCCTTTGGGCTTGTATATTTAGCGAAATGTCAAACCTGTGAAGCATTCTATATAGGGAAGACAGAACGCAAGCTCAGAAGAAGGGTATACAAACATATGTATGACCTAGAAACAAACAAACAGACTAATGCATTGTACAAACACAAAAAAAGCTATGAAAATGCATAATATACATTTTTGTGATAGAAAGGGTGGAAAAGTGTGGCAGAGGGCGTTTATGGGAGGAATGTTTGGAGTACAGAGAATTATGCTGGCAGATAAGTTTGGAGGCCAATAAGCCACCAGGTCTCAATGAACATATCTCCATAGCCCCATTATTAAAATTGAGAGCAGCAAAACCGTGATATGCATTTGCACTTTATGTGAATTGTATCACATTTTTACCCATGTTTTCCAATAGTTACAGTAGGTCTTTAATCTTTTTTGTATTTGTATTTTTATTAAAACGTTGGGTTTGTAATATGTTATGAACACAAGTGTTACACTCATTTATCAAAGGTATTGAACTTATTTTTCCCTTATATTTTCCTGTTTTTAACATTCTTTTAACTGAGTGAGGCTATACAATTTGCCTTTGGTTTACAATGCAATTTTTATAATACCTGTAATTTCATGATGCATCCACTAGATGGAGGATCAAGTTCATTTAAAGCAAATATTCAAGTTGGTAATTTTAACCATTGAGTCCTACTAAATGTGTTTCTAATAGTATTTTAACTTTATAATTTATTCTTTGTAGTCAAGTGTTTTAAGGATTTTTATTTAAAACATTTTTATTTCTACATATTTATTCATCAAACATTGTAACATTAAATGGGTTTTAATTGTAGCAAAACAGAGAGATGCAACAAGAAAAGTTTTTAGTTTTAAACTAAATTAACCTTTCCATTAATTCATTAACCTAATCAATGTAATTAAGTAAATGGTATAAAAGCACTAGTAGTTTGAACAGCCCACATCTGAGGAGTGATTTTTAAAACGAAAACGTATGGTGGAGTGTTAACGTGCTGTGTTTCTGTGGAATAAAGTGAACTGAAGTGTGTTGAGCCATCTGTGGGGTTTTTTCACAATTTTCTAAGCTTGCCCTGCTCAGGGCTTTATTGTTTTGCTTGAAAAGCTGCTTCATTTTGTGGATTACAAGTTTTATGTGGAAGCTGCTGTGAATATTATGGGTAGTGATAAGCTATTTCCACCAAACACCAGCGCCTTTCTTGACATGCACTGGAGTGTTATTTTGTGTTGACCATTACTTAAGTGTGGTCAAAACTTTCTGAAGCAGAGACTGAAAAGCACTGTGCTGGTCAGAAAAACAGTATGGTGTTTTCAGCATACTACACCACTACTGTCTTTATATATCAGGTCAATGTTTGGTTAATAAAGCAGTGGAAAAAAGTGAAACCTAACAGGAACAACATTAGGATGACTCTGTTAATTGTAGTATGTCTATCAAGTTCTGTTAAATTAAAGCAGTATGAGGTTTCTTACCATATGGAGGACATAGTCTCATCTTTATTACAAAATATAATAAACCCTGAGAATGCTGCTCCTTGGAGTAATAAACTAACATCATGCAAGCTAAACTGATTTGCAGGCAGCTAAAGTAAATGAAATGCACCATAGAAAAACATAAAGCAGCTGTGGCACTTACAAATTTTTGAATATTTATGTGAAACATTTCCCTTTTAGTATTTATTAGAAATGAATGCAATATGTAGTCTGTGCTGAGTAAAAAATGTTATTTCACAGGATTACATATTGTATTAAATGATTTGGATTTCCTGACCCTCCCCATCTCTCAACAATAAGAACAAGGCTAAACCCACTGTTCATTTACTTAGGAATCCTTTTTATATCCTCAATGCATTTATAATGTATAAATAAAGGCACCAGTCACACAGCGGAAAATGCACACTTCCCAGTCAGTTTGGTACAGATAAAATGAGATGTATAGTCAGTAGGTTAAAAATATATTGCAGTCAGTGTTCTTGCTCAGATAGTCTTTCATCTAAACATAAAATTCACAAAGAATAAGAACAATCAATATGTACGTTAATAAGCTTATGAATATCTGATGAGTTTTAAACCATTAGTTTTGAATTTCTGGACATAACCACCACTCATGTAATCAAGTGCCTTTTTGTCTGAAGCCATCCCAATGTTGCTTTCAAAGTCTGGTCCCTAAAGCATCTTTGGAGTTAAATAAATTCTCAATAATATATTTTGTTGTATTCCTAAATTATTTGATTATAGTTTTTTTTGGACCATAAATTGCTAAGAATATCAGAATGAAATACACCTTGGGTTCAGAATTCCATGCTCTAGCCACTGAATCAATGAAAGTTGCATTGAGAACCATAATAAAATAATGTTTAATCTTTTTTTCTTTTTTTTATTTACACATTATAATTCTGCTGTTGTGGAGTTTAAAAAATGAGAATTATTTGCTTTATATCATTAGTAATATATTTGACTGTTATGGTAAAAAAATGAAACCACTGCATTCTTAATTAAATCACATTTACAATTTGATTATTATTACTGAAGATGTTGCTTAGGTGGAGCCTGAAAAGAAGGAATTTTGGAGACATTCATGTGTAACTAATAAGCCAAATTAATGTTTAACCATAAAAAGTAAATATTCCAGAATGTGTTTTTAAATTCATCATTTGTAAGTCAAATATTTTTAAAATAAATATCTAAGGGGGATCTGGAGGAAGATGACTAACTGTGATGATGGTCTGAGTTGCCAAATGCCACTGATTAAATTTTTAAATTTTGTACCATAACATATGTTCTGATGTACTAAAGTTATGAAAAACTGTAAGAAAAAAGCAATCAGTCAGTAATATTATAACCTATCTTTAATAATGACAGTATCATAAAACTCCAAGGAATCCTCATAGAAACATCCCTGCAGAAAAAATACTCAGTATTATCTTTACTTTGATGAGATATTGAGAAAAAGGTGGAAGAAAATAATTTTGAATAGAAAAGGCCAATGGGGCTATATCTTAGTGTAAAGAAATTAATTTGTCCTGAAAATGATAATTTTAAATGTTACAATTTGCTAACAATCTGTTTCATAAAACTGTAAGTGCACGCTGTCTTCTCTACTGAAATATGATTTGTGTTTGTAGTATATAAACAGCCAAGATACTTTAATTTGTAGAGTATTGGAATGAGTTGATTATTTCAATCAGTGTGTGGTATTAATGGAATAAATTTAGATTATAGTTAAACTTATAAGATGTTATATCCTTTACTTTGTTTAAAATTCTAAATATTCTATTTATTGAGTTTTCAGGGATCACTATTGTTAACAGAAGAGCATCTGCATAAGCTCTTAGTTTAATTTTTCTTTGTTAATTTTAATAGGGTCAGTAAGTTGATTATTTTTTAAAACTTCCAGGATTCTAATACTTAACAAAAACAAAGTGGGAGGTGGGGGCAACCTTGCATTACACCACAGTTCTGTGTTAAGATAGCAAATATCTGACTGTTGTTTTTTAATAATAATTTGCTTTAGAAAAAAGGGTTTATAATGTTATAATCTGGAAGTGGTAAATTCATTTTTGTAAATGCTGAAACAAAAAAAGTCAGTTAACTAAATCAAATACTTGCTCTTCATCTTATAAAATAGAAGATGATTATAACTTTTCCTTAGTAACATGATATGTGAAATAGACTATACCAACTTGTAATATCTGATTAACTGTTTTCATCTTTTTCCTAGGAATGAAGCCAAACTAGTGTGGATGAAGAAATTTTGTAATGGTTCCAATCAAAAATGTGATTACTTTGGGGTGACAACTTTATAATCAGAATTGAGTGATGCTGTACAGTAGTAATTATTTGTGTCAAGTGAGTCTTTACCAGGTTTCGGTATCAGAATCATGCTAGTTACAGACAAATGTGGATATAATGATAATGAGGATGATGATGATGATGAAGATGAAGTAATGTATTAAAGAACTGAAATAAACATGGCAATAAATCTTTATGGAAAAATCTATAAAATTCCATTGCAATACTGTCTGGCCCTGGTGCTTTATTATTAGCAGATTCTAAAATAGTATCTTCATTATATTCTAGGGAAGGATGCAAATTAGGGAAATCAATATTTTATACCATAACTATCTAAAATATTTACATCTTCTTGTTCATAATCATAATAGGTTGAATACAGGTAATCGAAAAAGTGAGAAAAAGTTTGAAAAGCTGTGATATTTTAGTTTCTTTTCTCTGAAGGAAAATGAATTTGTTCCATATAATTATTAGACCTTATATTAAAAAAAGTTCTTTGTAAAACAGATATGACATTCTGCAATATTATATCTGTCCTTTTTGGAGAAATCCAATCATATTTGTCTAGGAGTTTAGAATGCTGAGAAACGTATTTACCGTAGTTAATATACATTAAATAATCAGGAGTAAAAATCTGTTCTAATATATGAAAAATTTCTCTTATTTTATATTTCTGTTATACAGTGAGTTTAAGTAAGATACCACCTATGAATTGTTTAAAAGTTACACAAAATAATGTAAAATGGGTTTCAGTTGATTAATCTTACTCACAAAAGGAATTAATTGCAACTTATATTTTCTTAAAATAAATTTCAACAATGGCTTTATCAATAAAATATATTTTTCTGTAATGTTTTAAAGCTGAAAATGTTAACATCCTAATGGAGGAAAATGATCTGAAATAGTCCTAGTGGTTAAGTGGTTACATCATTTTTTTAAAAATTGATAATGTTTAGAAATCTAGCATTTTTTTGTTTTGAGTCAATATGTAAATAACTTAAGTGAAGGAACGTATTATTCCAAATATCAATTAAATTATTAGACAGGGAACATTCTTAAAAATATCTGATTTGTTGATCTGTTTTTTCAATTTAAGTCAATGCTAAGATTACCAGCTAATATAATAAGCTAAGTCTTTTAAAAATATTGTAATGACTAATAAGTGCATACAGTGGACCAAATTACATGAAATAAAATAAAAATTTGATATTTTATTTTTATCAATGCAATTCCATTTCTGAGTCATAATAAGGTCCATCCATCCACTCACAACTCCTTTTTCCATTTCCGCACATGGGGTCAGGGTGTCAATTACTAAAAAAGAATTTGTAGTTAATAAAATAGCTATATTTTTGGCTTTGCTGTCTACATAGTTAATTAATGAATACTTAAAAAGCTTCATATCATAAATGTTTGCTATTAGATAAATGAAGTTCTTGTAAAAGAATAACATTGGCTGCATGAAACTTATTCAACTTTAGATTATTACTATTTAATAGGGTGACTTAATCCATTTATTTTAAGTGACAGAATATTCAACATATAAAATATTAAAAGAAATAATAAAATAATCATAGTTCTCAAAAATTATAGTAAATAAAAACATGCAAATTAAGTATTGATGTTTTATTAAACAGATGGATTTAAAAAAATGCTGACAGACACCAACCACTCCCAAAAAATATAAAAAAAGAAAGAAAGAAAACAAGAAACATAGATAAAATTTGAGAAATTTATTGGAATTTGAAATAGGAATTATTCAGCTACAGTTGTAGATTTAAAGCTGAAAGTTCAGTGTTTATCTCTTCTGGAGACATATAAGATAAAGATGATGCCTTGTATCTAACTTGGAGAATTGCAGGAAATTGGAAACTAGAAGAGATTCCCTCAAGCAATAATTGCTTTTGCAAGTTATTGAAGGTTTTTCTTTTTTATACACACTCACTTGAAATATCATAACTGCCAGGTTTTGAGATTTTTTATAGTAAAAATACCATATTCCTGTTCCATAAAGTGCTAAATCTAACTAAGAACCATCCATTATATCCAGATTTCTGTGGACCAATTCTGTGAGCAATATCTAGTATTATGGTGGAGATTTCAGGTAAATTTACCTTACCAGCAAGAGCAGTTAAGATTTCTTGAATATCTGTTGGAACCAGTTTGCTAGCATCAAGATGCTAAGGCATCCATACAAATCTTAAATTTAGTCCTGTTCTCATCTCTAAATGTAATAACCTGTCTTCAACAAATGATACAGTGTCTTTAGTATTTTTATTTATTGATCATAGATGTTTGCTAGTAAGAAAAGATCAGATGCATTTTTTTTAATCTTGTTATCCATCAGTTTACTTAGGTCTCTCTGACAGGACGGTTGTGACTTAATATTCACCACACTGTCCTTTATTACTGATAACACCTCAATTGCTGTACTTACAGAATTCCATTTTGTCAAATTATCTTTTGCTCATTATGGAATCTTTTGAGACTGTGTGGCCTGTGAAATATTCAGTGAACATGAAGTATTAATAATGGGCTCACTATTTTTGCCATGAGACAGACTGCTACTTAACTGATCTTTAGAAAGAATATTAAGAGCAATACCTGATAAATTAAAGCACTGTTGCCCAGGCATATTGAAGTCATTATGCTCATTCATAACTCTCTGGTTACTATGAATTAGAGTAATCATCCTGCTTTTTGCCCCAGTTGCAATAAAGCTATCTGCATTTTCTTCCCCAGATCATAAATCCCTTTAAAAAAGGTATGCTGGAATTATCCACAAGAAAATGTCTCTACTATCACTAGAAACAGTATCACTGGGAACAATACCACCAGAAACAGTATCATTTGGAACAATATCACCAGAAACAGTAGCACTGGTAACAATATCATCAGAAACAGTAGCACTGGGAACAATATCACCAGAAACAGTAGCACTGGGAACAATTCCACTAGAAACAGTAGCACTGAGAACAATATCACCAGAAACAGTATCACTGGGAACAATACCACCAGAAACAGTATCACTGAGAACAATATCACCAGAAACAGTATCACTGGGACCAATACCACCAGAAGCAGTACCACAGGGAACAATACCACCAGAAACAGTAGCACTGGGAACAGTACCATCAGAAACAGTAGCACTGGGAACAATATCACCAGAAACAGTATCATTGAGAACAATATCACCAGAAACAGTAGCACTGGGAACAATATCACCAGAAACAGTAGCACTGGGAACAATATCACCAGAAATAGTATCACTGAGAACAATATCATCAGTAACAGTAGCACTGGGAACAATATCATCAGAAACAGTTTCACTGGGAACAATACCACCAGAAACAAGAAGTTATGTACTCACCATAACGTTCGATGTATGTAGTCCATCTCGCCTCACATTCTTACCCCTGGGTTCGGAGCCGAATGTTGGCTCCGACTCAGCCAAAACTTTTCTAGCTCGAAGTCTTCTACTGGCTGGGCTAAGATGGTATCCCATGCTGCACTGCTCTATATCCCCAGATCTAGTTTGCTGCGAACACCAGCACTCATTCTCCATGCATAACAACATCCAATGAAAGGAAGAACAAACCAAGAATGAAGGGAGCTCTGAAACCAGACCTAACCTCCAGATCCTCCAGAAGGGGGAAGGAGGGGGGTAAGTAAGAATGTGAGGTGAGATGGACTACATACACTGAACGTTATGGGGAGTGCATAACTTCTTGATGTTATGTAGTCCAATCTCGCCTACATTCTGACTCATGGGACAGCGTCCCTAGCACCTAAATCCTGGGAGGCTCAGCGGTAGATATTCCTGAGCACTGTGGAACCAAAAGAAGACCTGCCCCTAGATACCACATCCAACTTGTAATGAGTAACAAAGGTGTGAGGAGATGCCCAAGTAGCCACAGCACAAATATCATCCATAGACAATCTGGCCTGATAGGCTGTAGATGTAGATACAGACAGAGTAGAGTGAGCCTTCACCGGGAAAGGTAAATCTTTACCCCCTGAAGAATAAATGAAAGAAATGCAACTGGAGATCCACCTGGACAGCGTGATTTTAGAGACAGGAGACCCAATTCTGTTTTCCGAAAAGGAAACAAACAGCTGATCAGATTTTCTGAGGTCTTTGGCTCTGTGCAGATAAAAACGTAATTGTCTGTGTACATCCAATTGATGAAATTTAAATTCTGCCTTGTTGGAGAACTGGGGAAAAACACTGGCAACTCAATAGATTGATTAAGGTTACTGATTGACGCCACTTTGGGAAGAAAGGAAGGACTGTGTCTGAGAGAGACCCTGTCCTTATGAAAAATCAAATAAGGGGGTTTGACTGATAAGGCTTGAAGCTCTGAAATGAGTCTGGCTGACGTGATGGCTACTAAAAAGACAGTCTTCCAAGTTAATAATTTTAAATCAAAAGTGGCTGCAGGCTCAAAGGGGGATGAAGTAAGAGCCTGTAGAACAAAGTTTAAATCCCAAGGCATGACAGGTTCTGATACCGGAGGACGAAGTAACAGAGTGCCCTTCAGAAAAGCCTTACAGAGTCTATGAGCCATCAGACTAGGTTCGTTTGCGACATGAAAGGTAGAAATTGCCACCATTTGGACTTTAATGGTTGCGGCCCCTGAACTCTGGTTAAAGAGCATAGACAAGAACTCCAATACAGATGAAATTGGAGCTGTGTAAGGGTCAATCTTTTGGGTATGAACCCAGATCGAAAACCTCTTCCATTTACTGTAGTAAATCTTCCTGGTGGAGGGCTTATGAGAGGAAGATAAAATATGAACCACCTCCGGTGAGAAATGATGAAGCCTAACTAATGACAGAAATGGAGTAGCCAGGCTGTCGACTGGAGGGTCCGAAGAGAGGGATGGAGCTGCCCTGACACCTGACATGTGTGTCAGTAAGTCTGGTTGTGGGTCCAGAATCCAAGGAGCGTCCATGAGATAGGGATGGAGAAAGGGGAACCAAATTTGACAAGGCCAGGGTGGAGCAATCAGAAACATTCTGCTTCCCAAGCCTTGCACTTTCTGAATAACCTTTGACAGCAAGGGAACCTGGAGGGAAGGCATGTAATAGACCGGAAGGCCAATCGTGGACTAGAGCATCCCTGGGTGACTCCCCCTGAGGGGGAGCAACGTGAAGTAGCTGCTGCATTTGGCATAGAGGGGGCTGGCAAAGAGGTCGCAGCAAGGCTGACCCCAAGTGCGGAAGATCTGTTCCGCAACTTGACAGTTCAGGGACCACTAGTAAGGCATCAGAATAGCTCTGCTTAGCTTGTCTGTGATCACATTGGACTTCCCCGGAATGTGCGTTGCAACCAGAAAACGTTGGGAAGACACTGCCCACTGCCACACTCGCATGGCCTCTCTGCAAAGGGGATAAGACTTGGTTCCTCCCTGCTTGTTCAGATACCACACCACTGACATATTGTCTGAGTGGATTGCAATAGTCCCGTGAGGAAGAAAGCTCTGAAGTGTTTGCAATGCTAGTAATACAGCTCTCATCTCCAGGACATTGATATGCAGATGCATCTCGTGCTCTTGCCACGTGCCTTGGACTGTCCTGCCTAGATAATGCCCCCCCACCCCATCTGGAAGGCATCCGTGGTCACCATGGCAATAGGGGGAGCAGGAACTAAGGGCATTCCTGCATTCAGGTTGTCGGTGCGAAGCCACCAAATGAGATCCTGTTTGCACCTGTCCATGAGTAAAATAGGGTAAGAAAGTGGAAGACGTTGGAGAGACCACTGGGCAAAAAGTAGCCACTGAAGGAGTCTCATATGTAACCTTGCCAGAGGGACTAACATAATCGTCGCAGCCAAGATTCTTTCCTGCGGTAGAAATGCCCACATGAGGATGGTGTCTAGATCTGCGCCTATAAAACTGACACGCTGTGAGGGCAACAAGGCAGATTTTTCCCAGTTCAACGTGATGCCCAGCTGTTGACATAGGTTTATAGTAGCGTCCTTGGTCTGAATTAGTAGATGCCTGGTGGTGGCAGTAAGGAGCTAATCGTCCAGATATGGAAACACTTGGAATCCTTGATGTCTCAAGTGAGCAGTCACCACTGCCATGCATTTGGTAAACACCCTGGGGTGAGACCAAAGGGCAGGGCTCAAAACTGAAAATGACTGGCTCCCAGCCGGAAGCGTAGGTGACTTCTGGATGCCCTGTCCATCTTGATGTGGTAGTAAGCATCCTTGAGGTCAATGGAGCACATCCACACTTCCTTTCCCAATAATGGGAGAATAGACTGCAATGTGACTATTCTGAACTTGGACTTTTGCACGTGGGATTTCAATTGGCTGAGATCTAATATGGGTCTCAGGTCCCCTGTCCTTTTCGGCACCAAAAAGAATCTTAAGTCCCTAATCCGATCTGGTCTGAGGGGACATGTTGGATGGCTTCCTTTTCTAGCAGCTTTGAAACTTCTGAAGCTGCGTAATCCCTTTGACTGGGTGGAACATCTGGGATTTTCTTGATTGGAGGGGGATCTGACGAGAAGGGGATGACATATCCTCTGAAAATTATTCGTAGAACCCATTGGTCCTGGGTGATGTCTTGCCAGGCCTCAGGGTATAATGAGATTCAACCCCCGACTGGCTCCGGAAACGCACAGTCGGGCCTCCCATCAGGAACGGCGGTAGGGAGAACCACGAAAGGAATCGTGGTCTCCCGAGTTGCGAGGGCCCCCTCTGCCTCTAGGATGGCATCTCCCTGAATAACCACCCCCTCCTCTGCCTCTGGAGGGGGGCTCACCTTGTGCACTGGGAAAAAACCTCTGTGATTTCTTGAACCACATTTTGCCATTCCTCTGGGCCTTGGGATAAGGCCTAGATGGAAGGGAAAAACGGACTCCTACAGCAGACAGAGTTTTTCCCTCCTGCTCGCACCTGGTGAGGGTGTCTTTCACCTTAGTTCGAACAAAGAGGAACCATTGAAAGGGGCGTCAGTGAATGAAGACTTGAAGGCCTCCACAAAATGACAAAGGTGCATCCAGGCCTGTCTCCTAAGAGCAACTCCTGAACTTGCTGCCCTACTTGCTCTAGCAGCTGCATATGAGATCAGCCTCATGGAGGAGTTAACGATGGAGTTGAGGGTAGACATCTGAGCGTTAACCGTCTGGGTCACTGCCTCAGAAACGTTACCCATGAGCATATCTCCAAGCTCCTTGAGGAGATCTCTCTGGAGCCGTGTAAAGTGAGATAAATAATTCAGTGACAGTAAGGTAAAGGTCGCTGAAGAGAGGTACGCTTCCCGTACCGGTCTATGGTCCTAGACTCCTTGTTAGGAGGATGGACGGTGGAAGAAGTCTCGGCTAATTCCTTCTGAGTGGCCGCTGCCACCACCATGGCATCCACAGGGACTCCCTTGGACAGAAATTCCTTACCAGGTGAAGCAGACAAAAATTTATTGGGTCTCCTGGGGACTGGTTCCACAGAGTCAGGGGTCTCCCACACCCTTCGACAGACCAAATCCAGAAGCTCGAAGGGTGGAGATACCCAGGAAGCAGAGGGCTGAGCACCAAAGGCCTTCAGGAAGACCGACTCCTCCTCGGAAGGGGCTTTGGATGGCCAGTCACCTCTTTGTTTCAAAATCTCTAGGATGTCAGAGAAAGAAACATCCTCAGAGGATGACTTGGTGGACCCCTCCGATTCCTCGAGGTCGGTGTCTGATGTGAGAGACTCATCCTGGGAATCTATGTGCCTCCTCTTGCACGTCTTCTTTCTGGGTGGCTCTGAGGGGCCCTCAGAAATATGGGGACCACTCAAAAGGGTACCCTGAGGCCTTGGGGCTCCGCTGTCTAGAGATAGATGGCAATCAGAGACCTGCACCGGTGTAGTAGGGGACAGAGTGACCGACCCGCATGATGCCGCTGACGACCTGGCCAGCGCACTCTGCATGGCCTCGAAGGCCAGACCCCCTGAGTCCGAGGAGCGACCAGTCTCCGAAACCATGACAGGAGTCAGACTTCCCCGCGCCGAAGCACCGAGAGGGAGATTAGGAACCGATAGGTGTCCTGAAGCCTCTCCCTCGGGTCCGACCGAAGAATCCTGAGTCCTGAATCCTGTGGATAGTGCCAACGGGGTCGGAGCTGACGTCAGCCCCAATAAGCCAGGAGGGGCTGTTGGAACTGACCTATGGACATCCCACAGAGCCGAGCACTCTGGCTTGGAAAGCTGAGATATGCTCGGAGGAGGAAGTATCGAAGCAGGTTGAAGGATGGGCTCCGGAGCCGACTGGGTCTGAGCCCAGAACAATTTTGCTAAAACCGGTGACTGAAGGAGTCTCTGCTTCACTCTATCGACATTCACATCAGATAAGGTCCTGGAGGATTTAGAGGATAGAGAGGGAGATCGAGACCTCCTCTCCGAAGGGGACTTGCGAGGAGGTGATGCTGGCCTAATGCTAGGCGACGGCTCCAAATAGGTTCTAAAATGATTGGAGCTGATGCTGGTTCCATAACCACAGACACTTCCTGCGGCCCCGAGGACAATGGAGCTGAGGATGTTGAAGCAGACTTTGCTATTTTCTCCAGTGGCTCAGAGGAGACTGATGAAGCCGGAGATCTCTTTTTAGATTTCAAAGATTTTGTCTTGGAGCTGGAAGCAGTTTCCAGACCCTCCTCGAAGGAGGGTTTCAGAAATCCCTTCAAAATCAACTTATTCTTCCTTTCCTGAAGAACTCTCGGACTAAACGCATGACAGAAACTGCATGACTCCTGGAGATGGATTGCTCCCAGACAATACACACAGACAGAATGTCCATCAGTAATGGACATTTTATAGCTGCACTGAGAGCATTTCTTGAAGACCGAGGGCTTCTGCTCCTTAGAATCTTTGGACATAGTTAACTACAACAAAGCACCAAGACAACACTAACTGACAACAGTACCAACGGTAAAACAGTCACAAGGCAGGAAAAACACTACCACAAACGAGAACCTCAAGATCTCTAACTAAAACTATCCTTAGGCACAACACAGGAGGGGAAGACTAAAACCTCTAATTTAAACGGTTTTAGACCTGTAAAAAATATATATAACACAAGGAAGCAAGGGACAGACTAGGTCCTCTAACTGAAACGGGCCTAGCCCGCTGGAACAGCTAGTGGGATACCACAGAAAAAACGATCAAACACAAAACTTTTAACCATACAAGACCAGAACACACAATAGCTATTAAAATAGCTTTTTGTTTGCAACCAATTCTCTAATAATGAAGAAAAAAGGGTACTTAGCCACAGCCAAGAGCGAGTCCACATCCGAGCTACACGAGCAGCAAATGAGATCTGGAGATATAGAGCAGTGCAGCATGGGATACCATCTTAGCCCAGCCAATAGAAGACTTTGAGCTAGAAAAATTTTGGCTGAGTTGGAGCCGACATTCGGCTCCGAACCCACGGGTAAGAATGTAGGCGAGATTGGACTACATAGCATCATGTGTTTTACAATTCTCAGATAAAGCCTTTCAGTCTTCAAAATCTCCATACACTGAAACACACTGAGATCAACTGAATATTTCCTTGTGGTCATTTTTATTTAACTGTTGGCAATGTTGAAATTAAGTTGAGGGTGCTGGCTTTATCATATAATAATTGTAACAATGATTCAGAAGAACCTGCAGAATCCACAAAACTGGAAGCTGCAGCCATGGCAGAGGCTGGGTGTTTTCCTAGGTATTATTGTAACTTTACCAGGGGGAGAGTCTTTATATTTTGTAATCATCTTGTTTGAAAGAGAAGATCATAGGACTGGATAAGAGGTGAAATAACTAACCAAACCTATATTTTTATAAATTAAGAAAATGAAACCTTTATTAACCTGCTAAGCACTTCACTCAAACTTACAGTGGACTGACGTACTGATGTCAACATGCCACTGTCTCCTGAGCGATGTCACGATAGGCTGAACTCCCCATTCTGCATCATGACCATTTGTGCAAAATGTTTTTATAGGTCATAAATATATGATAATGAGGAGGACAGTTTTTCAGTTAATGAATGCGAGTTGAATGATGGCTGCTGGCTCGAAGGGTGGCAGAGTCAATTTCTCTAACAAGAAGTTCAAGTCCCAAGTTAAGGGTGGTGGTGGTAGTAAAGGATATTCTTCCCAATATATTTGACTGGAGGCTTGGATGCTAAGGTGGTATCCATAGGCAGGACAGCTGAAATGGCTGACATGTACTTTCAGTGAAGCATAAGCTAGTCAACTGGCAAGTAGCTCAGACAAGTAGAATGGAATTATAGGTGCATCTTCTACGTTTGGGACTTGACAGCTCCTTTGTTACCACAGGAACACATCTTTTATTTAGCTAGGTAGGATTGTGTATTGCTTGGTGCTTAGCTTCCCTGATGATGTTAAGTATATGCCCTAAATAAAGCTGGACAAAGGGTGGTAAAGTTATATCTACAATGTAGTGAGTCTGAATGTGGACAGGTTTGGGTGTATGAAAGACTTCCTAACCTACATCAAAAGGTTCACATGTTGAGGCAGCAGTTAATAGTTCTCCTCTTACCATCTTCTGTTGAGGGGAGAACCATCTTCTGTTGAGGGGAGAACCAATCTGCCTCAGATAGAAAGAAGATATTAGTATCACTACTGGCCTCTCCTCCCATATCTTCTGAAGTACCCTAGCGAGTATGGATATGGAAACTGCATTGGTCGGGAATTGAACCCGGGTCTCCTGCATGGGAGGCAAGAATTCTACAATCAAACCACCAATGCAAACATGATGCAATAACACAAGAATTTATTACAGTCATAAGCACCATGATATCATCTTTTATTAATTTTAACATATGTAGAAGTGTCTGATAAATTAGTACAATGCATCTCCAAATATTGGGAAACATTTAAAATAACAATATTTCCCCCTTATCTGCAGGCTTTGTACTGTTTTCACTTTACCTAAATCTGTTCTTTTCTATTTTTTGTGAGGTTAAATTCTAAAAAACATTTTACTTATTTTTAGAAAATTTGGTAAAAAAACTCAACTACACATAAGTATGACCAAGGTGGGAATCTTTTAATAGTTTTATTATCAGTTGAAGGACTTTTGCAACCCTTATATGGTATACAATTGTTTCTTTAAGTTATAAGAATTAACACATGAATCAAAGTTTGAGGACTATGAAAAAAAATCAATATTATCAGTAATAATACTAGCTTTTAAAGTTTTTAAATTTAGTAAAACAGTGTGTCTAAATGCTGGAGATGTAATAAGACAACTAAAGCAGATTGGACACATATGTTTGTAGACTGTGGTAAAGTCATTGACTACTGGAAAGATGATAGTATTTTTTTTCAAGGAACTTTGGTTAGAGTCAGATAACTGTATGCTTACAAGAGTAACAATGCTAATGAAAGTTCCAGTCCCTTCAATTATTAATAGTGAAATGTATAAAACATTTTAGTGTCTATTAACAGTTGTAAAGAAAATCCTTAGTAAAAATGGAACTCTATTGCATCTCCTATGTTTAAAGAATTTGTAAAACCAGCCACTGTTTGTAATAATAAGAAAGGAGCAATGAGAAGGAGATCTGTTAGTAATATGAACAAGTTCGCTACTGGTGTAACTTAGAAATTCTATTAGCAAAGTACAATGGCAGTTAATTGGAAGATATACTTAACAGTAAAATAATCTGAATAAGTTGTTTGCTAATTGCTGTTGTTTGTGATAGAATAATCTTTTTATAGCTGTCTTTTTATAGCTATATATATATGTTGTTGTCTTTCAGTTTTTCCCAGTTAGGGGTCGCCACAGAGGAACTCCAGGTCTGCTAATGATTGGCAGTAGATTTTCACGGACGCCGAGGTGCCAGCTCGACGTTCAACCTTCAACGAAGGCACGCCTATTTACGCATGTCTTTCGAACGCCCACCCAACTGCGGGGAGGACATGCAGACTCCACATAGAAGGTATTCCCCGCACTCCAGCCAAGAATCGAATGGGAGAACCTCTTGCGGTGAGGCAACAACACTACTGCTGCACCACCACGGATATATATATATATATATATATGTATATATATATATATATATATATATATATATATATATATATCCGCAGTGGTGGTGCTGCGGTAGCATTGTCACCTCACAGCAGGACGTTGTGCCGTTCGCTTCACAGCTAGAGCGTCTTCTGTGCGGAGACATGCATGAATGGGCGTACTTTCGTTGAAGGCTATGCGTCAGGGCTGGCAACTCTGTACGTAAAAATCTACTGCCAGTCATTAGCGGACCGGAGTTCCGCTGTGGCGACCCCTAACCGGGAAAAGCCGAAAGACACAAACAAACATATATATATATATATATATATATATATATATATATATATATATACATACATATATATATATATATATATATATATATATATATATATATATATACACACATATATATATATATATATATATATATAGGGTCCTCTTCAGTAGATCAAACGTTTATAAGTTCGAACCACATATGGCCGGGACCATATGTTCAAACTTGTAAAAGTCCAATCTGACTGAATAGAGATCTCCGTACAGAGGGGAAAGGGAAGATTTCTCATTTCCGCAATGTAGTTCGATCTCGGAGTTGGTTTATTTAAGTAAGGAGGGGTGGGGGTGCAGGGAGGCATAGCTCCCCTGCTATAGACGTTTAGTTTTGTGTTTTTTGGTTTTATGTGGTTTTATGTCAGTGTTCGAACTTTTATGAGTTCGAACATATGGTCTCGGGCATATGTGGTTCGAACTAGTAAAAGTTCGATTTACTGAAGTAGATATATATATATATATATATTTATACACATATGTTACAATCATTAAAAAAAAGTATTACTTCTAGCTCAAGGGGTCTCTTAAGCATCAACTACAATGAGTTTATTGACATTATCACTGGAAAAATAATGAAATAAATGCAGTTTTCTTATTAATTTAAAATATCCAGAGACCTAGTTGCTACTCACAACCAAGGCTATGCTCTTAATGCTACTACTCCAGCTGCTGCAGGCCTTGTCAATTCCAGTAGGGCCATTATGATCCTCAGTTCCTCTGGGACTTCTTAAAGATCCTTTGTAGAAGAATAGGACATAGTGTAGTAGAAAAAGTCCGGTGATAATTTAACTCAGGTCAAACAATAGTGATCTCTGGAAGCATGTATCCATAAAGGTAATCTTGACACTTATAAGGCAAGGACAGAGTAGACTCCGGAGTGTTGAGGTAAGGCAATACCAGATCCTGCCACATAGAATGTCCAATATAACACACTAATTCATAGCCCCCAGAAAAAAAAGAGAGGATGTTGTATTGAGGTATCATCTTCACAAAAGTGGTCCTCCCTGCGCTAGCTTCTTGCATCTTAACCCACCATTAAGGTCCATCTGAAAGTGTGCCATCAGAGCGTTGGCAAGAGCTAAAACCACAATCCCTCCCTGCAGGATGGGCATGGCAATCCAGTCTGTCTATGCTGTCAAATGTCAGTGCTGCTAATCAAACTTAGGTCACCTCTGCATAGTCAGGACTTTATTCCTTTATGTCACTTGTGGAGCCAGAACTGGTATTATTTTCAAGACTGCAACATATCTGTGTAAAAACAGGAGAAAAGGTAAAAATGTGGGGCCTTATGTGCATATGTCTTAAATCTGTTAACACCTAATGCTGTAGGCAGGCTGTAATTAACTGTGGAAGTTGCCCTATCATCCCAGTGCCTCACTCTTCAAGTAATCTTTTTTGGTTGGTGCCCTGATCTCCAGTGACCATCAAGCTTTTCTCGTGCTTGTGCAACTGGCCTGTTCAGGCTGTACCTTTTCATTACTCCCTTCCTTGGCAGGCCACTAACCGAACTCATGGTGCTTAGGTCATAATCATGGCTTTATAACTGCATCCCAATCAAGCTGGCTCTAAACAGCTATTCTGATGTAGCAGATCCTGTTGCAAATAAAAAAAAATATCTCACAGGAAAAAAAAACATGAACAAATAAGTGCAGTTTGTTGTGGTATTAACTACACTCAAGTAGGACTCCTTCAAATTCCAGGTGCTCTCTAACATAAAGAAGCAGTCTCATGTACCGCTGGACTTTTCAAGTATATGTACCCCATATGGTGACTGACATGTACCCCATATGGTGACTGACATGAAGGTAACCTTAGGTGAGTAGGATCACTGGTCCCTAAAAGATGGATCCACTGCATAAAATCAAAATGTGCTGCTAGCTTAAATTATGGTATATTTTGGATGCCTATTATACGTGAACTAATGGGACAGATTTGTAAAGGAGGGGGTGAGGCAAAAATGATTTACATTGCTTACCTGAAGAAACATCACATTATTTCCACTTTCCTGAAAAATAGTAAACATGTCAGCAAAAATAAACTTATTTGTACATTTTTTACTGTGCAACAATCTGCTAACATCTTTGACTTTTTTTACTGGTTGTGTCAATCAACTCAGTGTTAAACACAATGTAGTTACACATTGGAGGGGCATGTTATTGCTCCTAGCCAGTATATAGGCACATTTCTGTTTTCATATATTTCTTTCTCTTTCATTTGGTGTTGAAGATGATCAGTGAGTTAACAGGGGTAAGTTTGGGAAGAAATTGTTTACAGGTCTGACAAAGTCATCAATGCAGCTGTAAACACTCAATGCCATATTTGGAAGCTACCATACCAACATAGCACCCTCTTCAATCTCCAACTCCACTGGGTAATCAAGGATTCTAGCAGTTCAGCACAACAAAAATAAGCATCCTATTTCAGTAATTTTGGATTTAAGCAGAAAATATCAAAATCAACTTAAACGTTTGTATGATGCAGTGCAGTAGCAAGCACACTATCAAGGAAAAAGCAAGACTTTGATGACTTCTAGAGAAATGTAACACAGAACACATTGCCGAGGAAAATCATTATGGATTGGCATCAGTAAATACCTATAAGGTGTAGGATGCTTTACCTGCATATAGACTTTCTTAACTCCAGGAATACAGTCCACGACTTTGCCAAAGACCAGACGGCCAAGGCCTGATGCACCTCCTATGCAAACCAGCACAACAAATTCATTCTCTAGCTTTTCGACTTTGAACTGCTCTTTCAGAAACTGCATCTGAAAACCGAAAGGTACACACATTCAACATTTGTAATACTCTGCAAGAATTGCATGTGCAAATAAAATGAGCATTAACAGAATCGTAGAAATTCATGACTACTTATATGTGAGCCAGATAACATATAAGGATGCCATACAGCTATATGGTGACTATCATCATGAAGCCCACTATATAATGGTTGGCTATGTGAACTCAGCAATGGGATACATTTTTTTCAGTAGTGTAGCAGCATGCAGTTTGAATATAACAAGCAGAACACCCCCTGCAGAAAATGTTATTTGCTCTAGATATAAATGAACAGTTCAGACAGTCTGGAGTGATACAGCAATCAATTCATTTATAATCTTTGTGAAACCGTACTACATCAGCATGCTATCATGGGCCATTGAGACAGCTAACCTGAGTATGAAAAATAAAACATAAGTAGATATTCAGCAGAAAAAAAACAAATAAAATGGTAACATAGGACCCAGGCAAATTTACTCATCCCACCCTTTTCTCCAAAGTCTGGTAATCTCTGCATTGTTATATATAAGTTTGGGGGTATAGGGGCTTGACCCCCCACATCATTGAGTGGATTGGGACTTGCTCCCTGCAAGAAAGAAGTTTAAAGGAGAAGAGCGATGTTCTAGATTTGCTCTTCTCCAGGAATTTTTTTTCAGGTGTGTTGGCACTTTGAATTTCAACTGCCATCATTTCACTTGGGAACCATCTAGAGGGCAACACAGAACAATGCACATGGAAACTGTATGTCAGGAAACCCAATTACTAGGTTACAAATGACTCAAAAGTATTAGACTTGTGCAGCACAGTCTTCCATTGACCCCATATATTTAGCAATGCAGACCACTATGGATCAGTAACATTTTTCAACACAGGATGGATCCAGCTGCCATGTATTGCAGATATCATATGTACACCTGTTGTGGAAAGGAGGGGGCAACAGAATCAGCAAACCACCTCACTGTGCCAGTGAAACATCTTCAGCAGATGAAGTATACAGTGACACTGCCTGGTTCAGCACAGCTGACGGAATCCAGGAAAAGGAAGCAGTGTATGTTGGCTGACTGATTCTACAAGCTAATGGCAGCCCTTCTAAGCCACTTCTGCAGTACTGCTAATTAAAGTAAAAGGGCCCATTATGTGTGCATGTACATGCCACCAAAATGTTCATTGTCTGAAACCTCAACTATGTTCACTAACCTCAACTCAAACACAGCTCACATACTGATGAATACAGAGACCTGCCATGTATCCAGCACAGTTCTGCAGACTGTTTGGCTAGAGGATTGCGGAGGGGAGTGTGTTGAGCTGACCAATATGCCTGTGTTGATGATATGGGAACATGTCATAAAACTCCACTGACTTACAGGGCAGCAGCAGTACATGGTGAGGAGTGCAGCCATATGGAACATGTATCAGCAGGGCACACCCCAGTCCCCCTTTAAGTGTCACATCTCCAAGCATATGACATACATCATACCAGTGTTATGTTGTTTATCTTTATGAACTGTGTATATGTTGATTTTCTAGCACTTCAGCCACCATATTGTCTCTGGTACACAGTACCTCGGTCATTTATGAATTGCTTGTCTGAAATGTGCCTTGAGATACTGCCTTGTCTATGTAGGTAAGATGTTTTAATAATGTACAATATATTATTCTGGTGCTGATTATGTCCACATGAGTATACATAAGGTCCAGATGCTGAAAAGACTGAGATAAGGATTTTTTTTCTCATTTTTTTAATTTCTATTTTTTTCCCATCTAAATGGCTTTGTTGGGTAGAAACGTTTGTATGCTATGAGGTGCGACAGAAGTCCAAACAGAGAATGTCTCTTCAGCTGAATTTTGAAATTTGAACCCTGAATGTGTGTTCTGAGGTCATGTTTTTGCAAGGGGTAAGCCCCCTACATTCCACAGTGTGGGGAGCTTTGCCCCCATGCTGCAGCCTTTACATTCTAACCATGAAATTGAAAACCATGCAGTAAAGTATGAAACAATCTCAAATGCACGGGTCTGAGATTTAAAGCATGAAATACATCATAGTGAGCTTTCATACTGTGAAAATATGCAGTAAGCCAGCCTATAAACTCCTTTCATGTTAATTGCATTGCTACAAGTATTACATTAGACTAAACCCACTATATCATTTTAGTCCTGTTCATGATAAATTGAAAACTGAATATATGTACACAGACAGAATTTCTGTTAAACCAGAACAGTAGACATAACTTGCTAATTGCCCTGACTATGGGCAAAATTCACAGACATATTATGCACTGAGGAGGGTAACTGGATCACGATTATGGCTTTACCCCATAGCCGGCCTTAGGCGTAGGCCAACTAGGCGGCCGCCTAGGGCACTTTTCCAGTATTTATTTGGTATAGGTAGACCAGGATTTGGGCACCATGGAACTCTTTTGTCTAGGGCACCAGTTGACCTAAGGCCACTCCTGCTTTACCCCTCTAGTATAGTGGAGCTGATTATAGTAAATACTCTACATACTTTTTGTCAGAGTGCTCTATTTTCAGCGTTCAAAAGAGCTTCTGCTCTGCTGCAATCAGTTAACCTTTGATGGTTCCAATTTCTACTCTTTCAGTAGCTCAATTACAGAGACAGAGAGAGAGAGAGAGAGAGTAAGAGACTTCCTGTGAAGCTTGTCTTGATCAAAACAGACCAATAAGAAAACAGTTTGCCAGCAAGCAGGAAGTGAGATCCCATACTTAAATGCTGAAGCCACTTTGTTACACTTATGTGGTTTTAGCAACTCAATTAGTAGGATACTGACGCAATACTGCATGTACCCATAATGAATGTGGAAATTAAAAAGAAGAATGGAGTGACTATTGTGCAAGTTGGCTAGCAAGCTAAAACAAGATGTGTCAGTCCAGAAAAAGAAAAAAACAGTAAATATTGTAGAGATATTAACATTTGCAAAACTGCTGGGATCTGTTGAAAGTGGTACATTAGAGTGCTGGCTTTGTGTTATTATTTATTTGTTGTGTTTTTGTTTATCATACTCATGACAAAAATGTGAAAGTGGCACATGTCTATAGAGTGCTGGGTTTGTTCATTAACTATTACTTATTTTTACAAGCCGTGCTTGAAGAACAAGTACTGCAGGATGAGCCACCTGGGGGTATTAACAATAGCTCCAGCTGGTGTTGATGTGACTCCTCAACCCATGTAAAAAATGTGCACGGGGGGGCGATGCTGAGGTATATGCAGACTGTATAGTTACAGTAATTCGTTTCGCTATCCAAAATATTGACAGGCAGTTTGTTGTCCAGTTATCATAGGTGAGGAAGAAAGTTAAATTTTTGTAATTAGTGATTATGAGAAAAATTTGAAAAATTATGAGGAGTGGGATAAAAATATGAGGCAAAATCAGGGAGATGTTGCAAAAATCAATAACAGCTGAAAGGTAGGTAATCAGATCTGCTATGTCTGGGTAGGTGGCTGATAATGGTTATGCGCTGCCCAGTTGGGCTGTTTTAGCTAGCTTAGCTGGAGAGCTGCCAAATGCCGCTATTTAATTAACAGATGCGTTGACCTGCATTGGTATAGTCATTGCAGTATTCCACTGTATAGGTTAGTTAAATGTAGCAATAATTACTGGGTGTCACAAAGGCATAAATGTGAGGCTGCATTACATTTATGTTTTTGCGTCACCCAATAATTATTGCTAACCAAAATGTTAGGAAGTGAATGCTCAGAAAAACATAACCATTCACTGCCTGTTCTCGGAAGGTGCTCTGTAGCCTTGAACCATACAGATAATTTATTTAATAGTTTTATTCATGCGTGTTCCTGTGTTTTGTTTATGTGTATGTCATACTCCTTTTCAAATCTGCATTAAAGTTGTTTTCACATAATTAACATTTGTCAGGGGAGTTGTAAATTTAGCTTGGACTAATTGCTTGTTGGCAATATTATTTATTTATTTATTTTATTTTATTTTACATTTGTTGACCGGGCTAGTCCAGCTGGACATATTTCCTTTTTCAGTAGAGGCCCGGGGAGAAAAGCTCCACATATAAACAACCATTTAACGTGTAAAGAAAGGAGGTCTATACTGAGAAAAGCAAACTGCTTTGTGTGCTGTAAGTCTGCATAATGTATGGTTAGCTAAGATACCAATGAAGGACTCCTGCGTGCTGTGAATGAGTATGTAGGAAATGTTATCATTCTGCTTATACTATGGTACATTTAATACAAATCACTTCTTTTATTTATTGAGCAGTACCTATTTAAAAAAAAGCTTTCTCGTTATTTTGATTTGAGTAAGAGGTTATTAAATATAGTACTGTACTGATGTTCATTTTTACATAACAATCCTTAACAGAGAAATGCAGGGATATGAAGTTTAAATTAGAACTGTACTATGGTACATGCTTTAGTCAGAATGAATAAGTCCAGTTAAAAAAAATACCTCTTTACTGTACACGCAACATGGGTTCTCCCTGTTCATTGTAATAGTGTATATGCATTGTAATAGCGTGTACCTCACGTGTGAAAACTGCACTTTAACAGTGCATGCACTGTAATTTCGACTAGTTAATACAATATTTACATGTCTATACATTTGCATTCCACCCCCACCTCAGGCATGAGTTTAAGCATAAGAACATTTTGAGTGCTATGAACAGTCTGTGTGTTCATCAGCTAACTTATCTAGAGTAAAACAGGAAGCAAAATGTGGCTGCCTACTGTAAAGAAAAGAAAAGTTGAATAAAAACAGACAGCTGTACAGTGCCTAGACTGAGAAGTGCTTGTTTATTTATGCCTTTGCAAAGCCAGTCCATTTATGTAGTAAAACCATCAATGTATTGAAGCAGTATAATTTCAGAAAGCACTTTAAGACTGCTCACTCAAACTCTGACTCCAGTTTTACAGTGGGGTCTAATACTCCCATCACAAAATCCATAGTCTGTGCTATAAATAGACAGGGGTACCCAGCAACTGCACTGGTCAAGAGAAAGCTTTGCCATCATCACTCTGGCTTTTGTGAATATTAGCAAATAGGAAGAAACCTTCTACTTGTTTGTTTATTTTCTATTTGGAAACCAGGAAGGTGGTCTCGTCCCAAAACCCCTTTCCATTTTTGAATCTTAACATTTGAGAAAAGAAGCAGGGCAATATTTAGGATAACAAGCAGATTTTTACCAATGTTACCCACTTTTACAGATAAAGGAGATGGGTAAAGGAGTGCATGGCAGCAGCCAAAGAAGAGAGATGATAAAAGCAGAAACCACATTAGCATTTACTAATTAAATTCTTATCTGTCATATCAACCAGGGGAGTAGCAGTTCTTTATGATGGATGTTTCTGAATGAATAAAAATTGTGGAGGCAAAGTTACCTCCTGTGCACGAGTCAGACAATAACACCAACGGTACAGAATGATGTCTTTATGTCATTTTTTTTTTAACAAGTGCTTTTGTGAGAAATTACTAGGACTAAGTCCTTTAGAAGGAGACGTAACAGGTGAAATTTTTTTTCAAAAGATTGTTTTTATTTTGTAGCTGAATGGACTGGACTTAGACTGTGTCAGCAAATTACTGCCTTTCTCCATGGAATTTCCTTATGAGAATTTACCAGACTGCCATTTAAAATCCTTAAATGACTTAACAGAATCAAGACCACAACAACTTCTCCCATCATTCCAGCTGAAACATATTAGAAAAAAACACATTAAACAGGGTATTACTAAGATCTCAGAAGACACCCCACCAGGTTCAGTTAACCTTCATCTCTGGTTTATTAAAGCTTGCCCTGATTTTATATGCTACCCACTAAAGCACAACTTTAACATATATCCGTGTACAAATTGGTATATGTCTTAATGTTTCATAAACTTGAAATTCATATGGTCAAGACCATATGCTGGAGTTTCCAAAAATCTCAAATGTAAAAAAAAAAAATACATTTTTTTTCAGGGAAGCAAGCCCCCCCCCCCCCCCACCGAATCACCCCACTCCCTTCAAATTATATTTACCAACTCCAAGATCACACTACAGTGGGGAAAAGGGTAAATTCACAGTTAAAGCATGTTTGTAGATTGCAGTACAGTAGGAATTGGGGAATTTACCCTTTAATCAGTGCTATCTTCAGAGATCTCAAGGCCTTTGACACCAGTGGCCACTCCCTCCTCAGTAAATATGGAATTAGTGGCAATGCTTCTCAGTAGTTCTTCACCATTCTTTCTGACTGAATTTTCAAAGTCAAATTAAGTTCTACCCATTCATCTGAGAACCCCTTCTCAAAGGTGTTTCCCAAGACTCAATTTTCTTCCCACTTCTATTTTCCTGACTCCATCCCATCTCTACCACTTCTTATGCATGCAGATAACATGTCATCTACACATCAAACTTCTGGAAAAACATTAAATCACTGCTTCAGCAAGACCTCCTCTCTCTCATTGGCTGGTTTGACCCCAGCTAACTTCACCTTAACCTATAAAGCTATTAAACTATGAACTGTAACCCATATAAAACTAGGGTTATGCTTTATGGCATCATTAAAAAGCCAAAATACAATCCAACTGATTCACAAAGCAATAATACCTCCCCAAAACAACCACTTCTTGCAGCAAATACCTGGGATTGGCTTGACAGCTTTACAACTTTGAATAGAAAAAAACAGAGCCACAAATAAAAACACCGGAGAAGGACCCACCAAGTCCAGCAGTAAGAGCACCAGTAACTCCAACACAGTTCTGTAGGTCAAGGTTGTATTCCAACTGAAACAATCCCTTAAAAGCTGCTTAGCTGATAGTATGAATGTAAATGTTCTTCACAGAATCCGATGTAAAAAAAACAGTTTATTCCAACGACAAACAAAAACAAATTCAGTCACGAGCGCTTTCGCCTGGTCTTACCAGGCTTTCTCAAGTGTAAATGAATTAAAAAAGGGACAAGCCTTTATACAAAAAGCACATTGCCTCAATTGGATGTTCAATTAATACATCTCTGTAATTATAATGTGATTAATCCATTACAAGCTAAAGCATTTAACCCCATGAAATCCATTGTGAAAAAATGTGCTCTTAAAAACTCACTTGACTGCTGTTAATACTTTTCAGAAACCAGCTAATCATAAATTGTTCTAAGAATATCAAATGCATAAAACTTAAATTAAAAAATATGAAAATGTTACTGACAATTTAAATATACTTAAAAAGGTAAAATAATTAACTAATGTTTGCTGAATGACATCTTTTCCAATAAGCTTGACATGTGATTAACCATAAATATAAAAACAATATTTGAAAGCTTACTGGATGGACATACACAAATTTGATATTTCAGCTCTTATGGGACCCTTTATCAGGAACACCATACGTTATTTTGTTTTTGTTATGCATATGTTAAAATCCTAAAAAACTATTTGAAAACCTTTAACAAAACAAAATATGCAATGTGAAAATAAAAATAAAAATGGGAATGAAAATGAAAATGAAGTAAATGTGAACTTTAAAACAATTCTCGGGCATCAAAGTGTGCTCCTTTTCTTTTTCAATACTGGTGCCAAACTTGTACCCTCATTTAGACCAGGATGTCTTGTTGCGTTTAACTGCAACTGCCAAATAAGTTCCCTAATGGCCAATAGAGTTTCCCAATCCCCCCCCCCTTTGATCCTGCTGTATTTTATCAATGACAAAAAACCTTATGGCCATTTGTGGGCAAGTTAACGAGTGCCTAAAAAAGGCGTTAGTGTTTTTGCCTTTGTTAATATCGTATTGATGTTCGTATATTCTGCGTTTAAGAGCCCTGTCAGTTTTGCCGACATAAAATGCCGGACAAGCTTGACATAGGCCAATATAAACCACACCTGTGGTATTACATGTAAAATGCCCTTTGGCATATAAAGTTATGTTTCTTGCCCTAATGTGCACTTGAGCCCCTTGTAGAATGTACTGACATTGATTACATTTTCCACATTGAAATGTTCCATTATGCCCAGTAGTACTACCATTGCTTGAATTTAACTCAGTTGTTAAATTCCTTTCAAATAACCCTTAAGATTGATGTTAGTTTTTTTAACAAACCCTATTTTTGTGGGGACAAAACCTGAAATTTCTTCCTGCATGGTTACCAATGGCCACAGGTTCCTTATAGTTCTCTCTATCATTGACGAATCCTCAGTAAAAGTATACAAAAAATGTTTTGTGAAATTTGTACCCCCAGCCACGTCCCTTTTACAAATTTCAGCCCGTGTACCTAGTAGTGGGGGATACTCATGGTCCCTTTTTAGTATTATTTCTTCTTTGATAGTTTGAAATAACTGCTCAGGGTAACCTCTATCTAAAAATAACTTTTTTAAAAAATCAATTTCTTGTGTGAACACCAAGTTGGTACTACATATTCTTGATGCCCTGATGAGCTGCCCCTTGATGATACCCGTTTTTTGTTTTAAAGGGTGCCCACTCTCGAAATGCAAGAAGCTTTTAGAATAAGTAGGTTTGCGAAAAATGCGGGATATTAATCCCGTTCCTACAGGGTTCTTGCATAATTTGATATCTAAATAATGTAACTCTGTGTTGCTTACTTCAAATGTGAATGAAAGAAAGTCAGTGGAATTATTTAAATGTTGCATAAATTCCTTTAACTGGTTTTCGGAACCTCCCCAAAAAATGCAAATGTCATCCAGAAACCTCCTGTAGTGCTTAATGTATTTGTTCCAACTTGTTGTATGTATATAATCCAACTCCCATTTGTGTAGTACTATATTCGCATAAGCCGTAGCACACGGTGCACCCATTGCTACTCCACTTTTCTGTTTGAAAAATTCCCCGTTGCAGAACAAAAAATTCTTACTTAGTACTATGTCCATAAATTCAATAATTAAGTTGATAGTACTGCTGCTTAGTTTGGTTTCAGTGGCAATCATCTGTGAAAACCATTCCATGCCCTGATTGTGGGGAATACTTGGGAAAAGTTCAACTATATCCACCGTCACCATCAAAAAATTGGAATTGTCCAAGTCGGTGGGTATATTACTTAAAAATTCCCATGAATCCCTGCAGACATATGGTAAAGAAGATGTGTATTCCTTTAAATGCTGATCTATAAATATACTTAATGGTTCTGTTGTACTGCCCGCTCCTGCAACTATGGGCCGGAATTTTAGTGGGTCTAAGTCTTTATGCACCTTGGGTATTCCAAATAAGGTGGGGGTTCTAGGTTTAGGTACTAATAAGTAGTTGTATAATTTTTCATCTATGCAACCCTGCATCAAATGGTCATATAGACCATATTTTATTTTGTCAACCGAAATGTTCAGTTCATTTTGAGATACTGGTTCGTAGATTTCATCATTTTGCACCAAATTTTGCAAGTAATTCTCATAGTCATGCTGAAACATTAGTACAATCCCCCCTCCCTTGTCTGGTTTCATTACTCTTATGCACTTTTTCTTGATGTCCTGCATGATGTCCTCAAAAATACGCGGGAAGTTAGTAGAGGCTTGACCCTTGTTGCCCCTAAAACTTTCCCTCCAAATCCTTTCCACCATTTCCTCAAATATTTTTAACGAAGGATGGGTAGGTGGATTGAAAGTGCTACTTCTCACTAAAGGGGTATCTGTGTACAACTGATTTTTGAAAAATAAAGTTAAATTAAGGTTTCTGATAAAACTTTTAAGCTCTATCAACAGATTGGGAAGGTAACTGTGCTTACTAGGAACAAACTGCAAACCCTTAGTAAATAAATCAAAATGATGATCAGAAATGGGTAAATCAGTATAACTGTAAATGTAAAAATTATCCTTGTTAAGAATTTTACAACCATGTATTTCTTCTTCTGTTATGGAGCTAGGGGTAACCAAAATAGCGTTATGCGCACCACTTACTTGCGCCCCCTCCCCCATGCCCGCTGCTGATGGTAACTCGTAGTTCCCCCCGGTCTGCCCTGGGGAACCTGAAAACCCTGTTGCTGGTTAAACCCTTCCCTCCTTGCCAAACACTCACTCCTTCTAGGAGGGTCATGTATAGCCATTTCTTCATCCTGGTTGAAATTATTAAGCATGTTAAAATTGTTATTAAAATTACTATTAAAATTGCTATTAAAATTGCTAGAGTCATTGCGTTCATGGTGTTCTGCATCAGCTCCTCTTCCTTTAAAAGGTGTGGGATATGCCATGCCTTGTCTATATTCATTAAGGTCCCTATCTAACTTTTTAGCCTTTCTGTCCAATACCTTGAAACAATGCATGTCAACTTCAGCAAAAGTATCATCATATTTTTTCTTGTACCCTTTAAACTTTTCATTGTCAGTAATCAACTCATCCAATTTAGTAAGCTCGTTTAAAATACAATTGGATTTACATTTATAATCATCAATCATCATTTGTAGCATCTCTAGACCCGTTTTATTAAAAAGTTCCACAAGTCTTTCATAAAGTTCAGAACCCCTGTGCGCGTTGTTTGGAAATCGATAACAACGCAAACCTTTGGGGATTCTTTCAACTCTGATGCATTCTCTTAAATAATTGATTTCCATTTGAGTGTTTCTGTAAGCATAAAGCTTAGTCTTAAACACATCAAATTTACTGTCCAAATGCTCAAAATTAATATCCACAGTACTTGCTTTTAATTGCTGCTCCTGCTCAGCCCATGCTTTAAAATTAAATCCACCATTGTTCTTGTTTGGGTCTTGCTCATTTAAATCCGCACAACTGCCCGTACGTAGCGACCCCCCTGACTTGCTTGTAGCTCCCTTGTCCTTAACTGCAGATGCGCCCTTCGGCTCCTTCTGCCGTTCACGTCGGTTAGAAACTTCCACTGTTTGTTGCTGATTACAAGGAATGGAGCCGCTAACTCCATTCATGGTTGACAACGACTGATTTAACTGAGTTAAAAGCGAAAGTACCTGATTGAACTCGCGCCTAGTTACTGGCGCATCATCCGGTTCCTGCTGTAGCAGGAGAGGCGTGCTCTCAAACCCAGGATCCGATTGGTCCTCCGCCATCCTTCAGTACCAGTGAATAGGAAAAACAGAGCCACAAATAAAAACACCGGAGAAGGACCCACCAAGTCCTGCAGTAAGAGCACCAGTAACTCCAACACAGTTCTGTAGGTCAAGGTTGTATTCCAACTGAAACAATCCCTTAAAAGCTGCTTAGCTGATAGTATGAATGTAAATGTTCTTCACAGAATCCGATGTAAAAAAAACAGTTTATTCCAACGACAAACAAAAACAAATTCAGTCACGAGCGCTTTCGCCTGGTCTTACCAGGCTTTCTCAAGTGTAAATGAATTAAAAAAGGGACAAGCCTTTATATAAAAAGCACATTGCCTCAATTGGATGTTCAATTAATACATCTCTGTAATTATAATGTAATTAATCCATTACAAGCTAAAGCATTTAACCCCATGAAATCCATTGTGAAAAAATGTGCTCTTAAAAACTCACTTGACTGCTGTTAATACTTTTCAGAAACCAGCTAATCATAAATTGTTCTAAGAATATCAAATGCATAAAACTTAAATTAAAAAATATGAAAATGTTACTGACAATTTAAATATACTTAAAAAGGTAAAATAATTAACTAATGTTTGCTGAATGACATCTTTTCCAATAAGCTTGACATGTGATTAACCATAAATATAAAAACAATATTTGAAAGCTTACTGGATGGACATACACAAATTTGATATTTCAGCTCTTATGGGACCCTTTATCAGGAACACCATACGTTATTTTGTTTTTGTTATGCATATGTTAAAATCCTAAAAAACTATTTGAAAACCTTTAACAAAACAAAATATGCAATGTGAAAATAAAAATAAAAATGGGAATGAAAATGAAAATGAAGTAAATGTGAACTTTAAAACAATTCTCGGGCATCAAAGTGTGCTCCTTTTCTTTTTCAATACTGGTGCCAAACTGGTACCCTCATTTAGACCAGGATGTCTTGTTGCGTTTAACTGCAACTGCCAAATAAGTTCCCTAATGGCCAATAGAGTTTCCCAATCCCCCCCCCCTTTGATCCTGCTGTATTTTATCAATGACAAAAAACCTTATGTCACTCTCAAAATGCAAGAAGCTGTTAGAATAAGTAGGTTTGCAAAAAATGCGGGATATTAATCCCGTTCCTACAGGGTTCTTGCATAATTTGATATCTAAATAATGTAACTCTGTGTTGCTTACATCAAATGTGAATGAAAGAAAGTCAGTGGAATTATTTAAATGTTGCATAAATTCCTTTAACTGGTTTTCGGAACCTCCCCAAAAAATGCAAATGTCATCCAGAAACCTCCTGTAGTGCTTAATGTATTTGTTCCAACTTGTTGTATGTATATAATCCAACTCCCATTTGTGCAGTACTATATTCGCATAAGCCGTAGCACACGGTGCACCCATTGCTACTCCACTTTTCTGTTTGAAAAATTCCCCGTTGCAGAACAAAAAATTGTTATTTAGTACTATGTCCATAAATTCAAAAGCATGTTTGTAGATTGCAGTACAGTAGGAATTGGGGAATTTACCCTTTAATCAGTGCTATCTTCAGAGATCTCAAGGCCTTTGACACCATTGGCCACTCCCTCCTCAGTAAATATGGAATTAGTGGCAATGCTTCTCAGTAGTTCTTCACCATTCTTTCTGACTGAATTTTCAAAGTCAAATTAAGTTCTACCCATTCATCTGAGAACCCCTTCTCAAAGGTGTTTCCCAAGACTCAATTTTCTTCCCACTTCTATTTTCCTGACTCCATCCCATCTCTACCACTTCTTATGCATGCAGATAACATGTCATCTACACATCAAACTTCTGGAAAAACATTAAATCACTGCTTCAGCAAGACCTCCTCTCTCTCATTGGCTGGTTTGACCCCAGCTAACTTCACCTTAACCTATAAAGCTATTAAACTATGAACTGTAACCCATATAAAACTAGGGTTATGCTTTATGGCATCATTAAAAAGCCAAAATACAATCCAACTGAATCACAAAGCAATAATACCTCCCCAAAACAACCACTTCTTGCAGCAAATACCTGGGATTGGCTTGACAGCTTTACAACTTTACATACAACAAGCAAAAAAAAAAAAAAACGCATCTCCCATTTTCTCTCCGCAGAAGGGAGAGAAGCCACTCTCAGTTAGAATATGGTATGCAAATCATCACTAGTGCTTCCAAGAAAAACATCACAGAGCTACAGGTAACAGCTAACTAAAACGTCTGCTCTATAAACCTACCCCCTAGATATGAGCACTACTGTACTCTACTGCAAAAATCCAACTGGCTGCCCATCCAAAATACAGCTGGACTCTTTCTTAGCATACTTTTGGTCAAACTCCCTAATCAAAATACCTCCGACTAATTGGCTTGCAGCTGCACTATAAGGCAGTGCTAGTGTATCCTCAGGTTACAGCCAACATGCAGCTGCCATTCACATAGCAGACTCCACCCAAACATGCAGCAACCTCAGTTATAGAGCCCAAAGGTTTGCATTTCCTATCCCCTGACATAAGGGACTGAGATAATTACCTAAACTTTAGGAAGTCCCTTAAAAATATTTGAAAATGAAAGCTAAATGCCTGTGTTTTTTTTAATACGTCTTAACTCCACATACTATCCTTCATTTGACTTTTCACCTTCCACTCTTCTGCCTAAACATCTTGCTGCAAGAGCTTACTATTCTGCACCTCTCACCTTACTTGTCTCATTAGTAACCCATACACTACTCCCCACTCCCCTTTCTTTTATCGATACCTGCCCTACATCTCTGCCCCTTGTACCACCATCCTCCGGCACCAATGTGATTCAGCACTCCTAATTCAATTAATGCACTTCCTTGTAGGGTTTTACTTTTATCATCAGTCATTGTTCAACCTATTTCAAGAATATGTAAGTATGGCCAAATTGTACAGTGAATTCCTTTGTCTTGAAATGTTTTCTTGTCTTTTTTATTCTCTGATGTGTTCTTTCGTCACACCCAGGCACAGCCTGAAATTAGTTATTTTGGATCAATACTCTACTCTGGCTAAACAAATTTAAATAGAAATAAAAATAACTAAAAAATAAATTAATAATAATAAAAAAATGAAATAGTAACACTAGTCACTCATGCCCTTATTATTATTTATTTATTTTATACTTGGTTACCAAGAAAGTCTGAATGGAGACAAATCCTTTTTCAGAGGAGGCCCGGGAAGATAAGCTCCACATATAATATAGATTAACAAGTACAATTACATGGCAACAGAATAGCACTATACAATTTTACATCAGATAAACAAGGATAATTACTCAAGACTATACATCAACTAGAAGTATGATCCACATATAACATAGATTAACAAGTAGAGTTTCAAAAGTACAGAATAATACTATACATTTTAGATCAAAGCAAAACTACAATAGTAATAGTTAAGATGGTATGTCAACCAAAATCAATTAAACACTTTAATCTGGCCTACCCAAATAACATTCTGCATGATATGGTAATATATCAATATAAGGTACACAAGTCTCTACACCTAGAAGAAGCTGTAACTGATGAGAGGAGGAGAGAAGTATGTGGAAAGAGATTTGCAAGATAGTAAGAAGTCAACTGTTTGGAATGAAGGAGAAGAGTTTATCCTGGGTGAGCAGATGGAGTTGGAAATAAATTAACCTGGGGAGACATAGTTGCAGATCCAGTTTGCTTATGGATGCGTTTTTAGTGACTTTTTAAACTGAGCAACAGATTATGTGGCTGTTATATTAGTCAGCAAAAGTGTTCCATTTCTTAGCTATAACATTTGAATAGAGGGAGGCTCCAGCAGTGCTGTTGGTTTTAGTGACTTGAAAGAGAGGCTTACTGTTGGAGCACAGGACCCTAGTACTGGAGTAACAGTGTATTAGGTTTTGTAATGCAGGGGTTTTATCAGGGTAGTAATGAATCTTATGGGTTAGTATAAGCTGGTTGTAAAGGAGAAGATGGGGAAGTCAGAGCCAGTTAAGTTGTTTAAGGGCTGAGCATTGTTTGATGTGGACTACTGGTGGCGAATTTTGTTTTAGCAGGCAGCAAGTTTAGTTAAATCTGATTTTCTGAGATTGGTGAGGATACAGGAGGCATATAGAAGTGTAGAGATGAGATGTGTTTGCGCTGCTTTAGCCCTGGTGTTGTTTGTGAGGAATTGTTTATTTTTATATAGTCCCCCCCCCCATTTTGTATGCACTTTCTTTATGATGAGTGAAATATGAGTGTCAAATTTCATGTTGCAGTCTATCTTGACACCCAGAAATTTGGTGTGAGTGACAGGAGAGATGGTTGTTTTATTATTATAAATGATAGTAAACATGGATATGGGAGTGGAATGATTAGTAAGGTGGAATATTAGAAGTTTGCCTTTATTGGGGTTGACTATTAGTTGACAGTTGGTAAGCCATTCTTCTACTGAAAAGAAAGAGGTCTGTGTTTGTAGTTGTAGTTCATGGAGGGAAGGAGAGAAACAGATTAGCACTGAGTCATCAGTGTACTGGATGACTGAGGCATGTAGAGTAGAGGTATGGAGGTTGTTAGTGAAGACAGAGAAAAGTAAAGGACCAAGGATGGAGCCTTGAGGAACACCCAGTGTAACTGGTAATAGAGGAGAGAGTTCTTGCCTCCACTGTACTGCCTGCTGTCTACCGGTTAAATAGCTTTGAAACCAGGTTGTGGTGGGTTTACTAAGATTCAGTTCTAAGAGGGAATTGAGGAGCTTGTTGTGGTTAACCATATCAAAAGACTGAGACATAGTTGCCATTATTTCTGTGATTGTTTACTATATATGGGTGAAAAACATAAAGCCATGTTGAGCGTCTGTAAGAAGGTTGTGGGTGGTGAGGTAGTCCATGATTTAAGAGTGTATGCACCCTTCCAGTATTTTGGACAGGTGTGATAGTATTGCTATAGGCCGATAGTTGGTTAGCTCTTTAGAGTTACCCCCTTTGTGGAGTGGAATAATGTAAGAAATTGTCCAAATCTTAGGGACTAGATTTTCAGATACTGAATGGTTAATAAGTATGGAGATAGGGTATGAAATGACATCAGAGGCTATTTTCAAAAATTCAGCTGGAAGTTTATCAGCGGTTAGGGTGCTGGGTTTTAGTTTCTTAAGAACTATCTTAATAGTGTCAGTAGAGACAGGATAGAAGCTAAAGTCATTGTTTGTCTCATAGTAGTTTGTTGGTGGGTTGGAGGATGAACAGTTTTGAGAGTAGCTAGGACCAGAATGGACTCAGTGAAGAATTTATTGAAGAGGGTGGCAGCATTGAGTGAGGTATCAATTATAGTTGTTGGGGGAGTACGAGCTTTTCCAGGAAGGAGAATGTTGTTAATGGCTGTCCAGAATTTTTTGGGTTATTTTGATATTTAGTTTGTATATTGTAGCAGTAGATAATTTTGTCTATTTTAACACATTTTTTGACTTGTTACAGAGTTCAAGGTATGCCTGTTTATCTGTATGGGATCTGGTTTTGTGCCACTGATCCCAGGCATTATCTCTGGATTTCAGCAGGGATCTAGTCCCCTTGCTCATTCAAGGAGCGTAGGTGGACTTGACTCTAATAGTTCTATAGTAGGAGCTTGGGAGTTTAAGATATCTAGGAAGGTAGAGTTGAAGTACTGAACAGCTTCGTCCAGGTTAAGATTCTTGAGAGGAGTCCAGTTGCATTGTTTTAGTGCATTAATAAAGCAATATGATGACGTTTTTCTTGTTCCTTATTACCTGGTAGATAGTGGGCTTTTCCTGATATGTGTGATTTCATATTACAAATGTTGGTAAGTGGTCACCTATACTATCGGGGAGGCATCCTGACTGACAGATGAGAGTTGGTCTGTTTGCCAGAATCTAGTCTCTTGGTAGATCTGTCAGTTCCAGTAGGAGACTGCATTAGCTGAGAAAATCCATGGTGGTTGATGAAGTTGCTAGGAGAGCTTGGGTTACAAGTTATCCAGTCAATGTAGAAGTCGCCCAAGATGAAGGTTTCATGTTGGAGGAACTCTGAGGCCCAGTCAGGTAGGGTCTCTAGGGTGGGTATATTGTTGCTGGGTGCTATGTAGCAACCAATTATATAGATACTTTTTCAGGGGTAAATTTTTAGTTTTGCAATTATAGTTTCTACATTGCCTAATATGGGTGTTTGTATGTCCAGCTTTTCTACATTCAGTAGATTTTTAAATAGTATAGCTACACCACCTCCTTTTTTAGCTGTTCAATCATTATGTAGGATATCACAGCCAGGTGCTAGCGTTTCATTATTGGAAATGCCAGGTTTAAGCCATGTTTCAGTTACTAATATTATGTCAGGGGAACATAGGGATAGATTAGCGTGAAGGTCATGGACTTTATTGGAAATGCTTCTGACATTCATATTTAGTAAGAGTAGGTCATTAGCTGCTATGGCAGACGGTATACAGTGCCTGCCTCATCATGTGCCTGGTGTTACTCCACAAATGAAATCCCTATATTGTCTTATACGCCAGAGCACAGTGTGTGTAAAACTTAGTGATGAGCTAAAAATACAGCTGAATCTGCTGCATCAGTTATAAACTTCATACACTCAGCTTCCAGTCTGCAGCACCATGTGTTTTAATTTTTTTTTCAGATATATCAACCAAGCATACTTGCTTATCCACAATGAAGCCGGATGGCAGAGTAAATGTAAAATGCTAAAAAAATGTTATGAGCTTAAGGAGAAGATGGCAGCTTTTTCCCACAGTTGTCATCATAAGAAAGTGAATAGTTTTCTATTACTGTTCATGAAAGCAACGGCTGTGGCAGATGCTTGGTTTTGGAGACACATATTATACCATAAAGTAAGCTGAGTCATGTGCTACAAAGATGGGAAAAATCTGCTGCACAGACTGTGGATATATTAAATGCATTTCAGAAAAAATTGTATTGTTTTCCATTGATATAATGCCTGTCAAAATGGTTCACTTCCCTAGGTGACACAGCTTTACCTGTGCCATAACTGCACAAAAAAAACTGTTGTCCCCATAACTCAGAGAATCTTGACAAGGTTATTATGCATGAAGTATGGGAATTCCATGTTCCATGAGCCAAACCTCATAACAAGATACTTGCTTATGGTAAATGTAATTGTTATCGCTAGCCCAAATGAAAAGTCTGTCTGAAAATTGCTTGAAGAAATCATTATTATCAACTTCCTTTTTCCCATTTGTTGATGGGGTTGGATACCTCATTAACTGTTGCCATCTCTCTCAGTTTATTGACACTCTCCTACCTTCTTTGACAGTCATCCTCTTTGCTGGATAATCCCATTGCCTCTTATCTTCTTCCTATCTGCCTCGAATCCTTTGCACCAGATTGTATTCTGCTTTCCTGCACATGTGACTGAACAACAGCACTCTGATCTTTGACCTTCTCTGCAATTGGAGCTACTAGGGTGTCTATTCTCATGCCCTCATTTCTTAGTGCGTGCTACAGTGTAGATTCTACAACACTCTCTTAGGCACTTCATTTCCATTATCTCTAGCTTCCTAAACTGCTCTGCCTTCACTGCCTACGTTTTTGTATCATCCAAACAAACTGCTTACACCACTGTTTTCTGCACCTTAATTTTCAGGTTCTTTGTCATTCTTCTGTCATCCACTAACACTGACACTCTACGCCAGTTGGCTGCAGCCCCTCTCATTTCTAGTATTGACCTCATCTTTCAGACTTCCCTTCTCCTCAATCACCCCTCCAAAGTACCTGAAGCTGTTCAATTGTTACACTATTTTCCAGGTACATGAAATTGTTAACTTGTTGCACTATTTTCCCCTCTATCTCAATATTCACCTTCTTCTGATTTCTTCCATTTGCTGCTATTATAACTGTCTTAACTGTAACTTGTTTAATTCCATGTGCCTCCAGTTTTGGATTCCATTCCCTTATCATTTGCTGAAGTTTTGTTCAGAGTCTGCCTGTAATGCCACACTGTCTGCATACAGCAGCTTTGCTGATCTGTCCCCTCTGACCTGTTTGCTAATATAGTGCATTACTAGTATGAACAGCAGTGGGCTCAGAGCTGAACCTTGGTGCACCCCCACTCCTCCTGGGAACCCCTCCGTGAGACCGAACACTGTTTGTACTTGGGTCATTGGGTCCTTGTACATATCCTGCACTCATTCTATCCATAGTTCTGGGACATTAAACCATTACAGGACTGCCCAAATCAGCTTTCTTGGCACCTTGTCAAATATTTTCTCTAAGTCTAAGGCTGCTTAGTTGAACTCTTTCCTCATCTCTAGCTTCTTCCTGACTGCCTCATTGCAAACATCGAGTTGGTTCTGTTGTATCTTGATTTGAATCAGAGCTGCTCATCTGCCATGTTACTTTCTACTACTTGTCATATTTATCATTCACTTTCATGTAGTGTGATGGCAGTTTCATACCTCTGTACTGTCTGCAGTTGTGGATGTCCCCTTTGTTCTTGTACACAGGCATAAAAATGTTTATTCGACAATCATCTGGGATATACCTATCTCGCTATATTGCTATGAATACTGGCAGGAGCCATTTTGCAAATAAATCAGTCAACATCTTGATCATATCTGCAATTACCTAATCTGAACATGCTGCTTTCCCTGACTTCATTTTCTTTAGTGTTGTTCTTACTTCTTCTATGGTGGGCTCCTCTTCTTTCATCATAAGCTGCATCTGGTGCTGTATAGCTTCTGTGAGTTTTTCTTCATTCAGAAGCTGCTGGAAGTAATCCTTCCATCTGCCGTTGATTTTCTGTTGCTGGCATCCATTATAAAGGGTGTCTCATGATTATCTTCTTTATCTTTCTGTCGTTGACTTGTAACCTGACTGAATTTCCTTGTGTTACTTTCCAGATCATGGCTGAGTGCCTGTGAAGATTGTTCTTTGCCACTGCAGCTGTTTTCTTAACTTCTTTGTTAGCTAACCAGTATTCCTTCTTAGCCTGGTCTGTCTTTGCAGTCTCCCACTTTTTTCCTGAATTTGTTTTTTCCTTTGATGACTTCCTAAACATTTGCATTCCACTAACAGTTTTCCTTATCTATCTTGTTTATTTACATGGCTTGGTAGCACATGCGTTTTATAGTCCTCACACATACTGTTTTAAGGTCCTGTCATTCTTCCTCAACTCCACCTCTTCATTCTTGGGTGACAGAGCCCTGAGTATTTCCTTGAGCTCTTGTTCTTTCTCTCCTGTTAACATCCAGGTCTTCAGCCTAGTCCCTGTTGACCTTAAAGCTTTCTCTGACCACTGTGTGCAGCCAATTGTTGCAATTAGTAGTTTATGCTGTGGGTAAACTGGGGATAAATTTGCAATCACTGATTCTACCCCAGTGCCCTTTTCTAACTTTGAGGAATTCTACTTCAGCTGCATGTTGGCCACTCTCATATGTGACCTTGTCACTGTCGCTTGGTGAACCATGACCATGTGTTGGTCACCATCAAGCCATTTGCCAGACAGAAGTTTAAAATGGACTCTATTTTTATTCCTGTTCCTTACCCACATGGACAGAGATACCAACTCAAATTGTCCTGCCTTAATCTTGCAGGTCCTACAACTGCTGCTTAAATTAACTCTTTTTTTTGCTATCACAACCCTGGTGTGGTGGAATATAGTAAGATTATGAATCGTTCTCTGTCCTTACACTGGAGTCTGATTGCCATGAGTCTGTTGCTAATTCTGACAACATCCCTCACTGTCTTCTGAATCCCCTCTCTATCACCACAATTCCTGCACCGTTTTTAGTCCCTCCCCCAAACAGTAGAGAATGGTTCCCAAGCCAAGTGGCTTTGCTGCACTGCTCTTCCATCTTCTTTCCTGGAAACAGAGGATGCCCAGCCTAGTCTTTAAAATCATGTCATCTACTTTCAAGCTGCATCCTTTTAGCAAATCTATACTGAAATTAGCAAGCCTTAGTTCATGTCTGGCAGAGAAATTGGTTTTATGCCCTGCTTTTGCTTATCAGTGCTATCCCAAGTGACAAAAGCTGGGCAACCAAACACCATCTGGCCAGTAGCTCACTGACACATGACTGCTAGGATTTATAGTGGGTACACACTAGCCAATAGGGACACAGAGACCCCTCACACCATTAGCTGGAGTCCCTGGCATGGGTTGGAAGGAGAACATGCAAACTCCACACAGACATCATCTAGAATTCAAGATCAAATATTGTACCTTGTACATGGAAGACAAAGTCCTTAATCTTTATGCCAACCAAGCTTTGAACCTTGTACCTTGCGCATGGGAGGCAAAGACCTTAGCCATTATGGAACAAAGCATTCTTATTTTTCTGTGTGAATGTAGCCATACTAAACTCATCGGTCTTGACTCTTCTGATTTTATTTCCCTTTAGGAAAGTTTTGAGGTTAAGATACTTCACATCGTTATGATCATTTGGGAATCTTCTACAAATGAACCAGTACTGATTTTTTTTAACTTGAAACCTTTTATAAATAACAATATGAAAAAAACAGCCCAACACCAACCAGGTATCTTTGCTTAAAGTATGTAGCAGAAAAAACAACTAAAAAATAATAATAAAAAGCAAAGACAAGGCTCCAGCTTCTTTCCAAAGGCAAACTACTTTAATGGCACACACAAGCGCTTTCACAGTTAGCTTCTTCAGGTGTATCACCATGAAGGTGTGTCTGTTATTTTGGATGAATGTTCTTTACTATTTGATTTATACTTATTTGTGATCTCTTCAAACTTCTTATAAAATACGTTCCAACTACCTATTATATTTAGGTTAAACATTCCTGATTTTCAATTCCATGATTAAAATTCTTGCATTACAGTGCTGTAATCTGCTTGATAATACAGTCTACATTTGGTGGTAGTTTACCTCCCACTTTTGCCTTCCATCCAATACTCTGTATATATTGCTAGCCTATACAACATGAAATGTGTTACCACCAACACATGGGCTCTTTGACCACTTGCAAATACCCTATTCCAAAACATCTTGATCCAGTTGGTATCTAACCCAGGCCTCCAGAGCAAAAAGTGGAATTTCACTTGTGATGCCACTGACCTGAATTTGGAGACTACTTCATTTGCTAGGTGGCCTGCTGGAAAAGGTACCAATAAACACATTACAATGTCTTGCATTCACAAAAGTGTAGTGTGTGTGTGTGTGTGTGTGTGTGTGTGTGTGTGTGTGGGCACGCGTACGTGTGTTTCTGTGTATTTGCTTATGCAGGTACAAAAAGAAAGGAAAAAAAGAGGTGCCCTTTGGCTTGGCTAAGATTGTTCTGCAAAAGCTAATCTCCAACCTCAAACTCATGCTGGAAATTTCCCTCTACGCTGACCATAATGAGATCAATGTACAAGACAGCCAGACAGCGCTAAAGATTCACTTCCTTCAATGTGAGAAGATTCTGCTTTAGAATGTACATTAGAGTTTGTCCAGTTGCATGGTGTGTCAGTGGAGACAGCAGAAGACATTCATCTGTGCCTTCACTGAAAAGGAGATATGACAGCCCAGCTGGAACTTCCTGGTAAACAAAAGTATATAAAATAAAATAAAATAAAATAAAATAAATAAACAGACAATTGAAGCAGTCATGTCTACAGATGTCATGCATATCAGGCTTGAAACACAAAGGGAAAAGGTCCCCTCAGGCAAGGATGAGAATATATGCTGAGTAATTAAAAGAACAGAACAAGCTGTTTCTGTGATTACATCAGACATGTAAAGAGCAGCTATAGAAGAAGAGGTTGATCAAAATTATTTGAATACGATTCTGTTTGCAAAGCATTCATGCAGATGAGATCTGCTTGTCTGACATGGAAAAAAAGACCATTTTCTTCTGTTAATCAGTTGCAGTCAAATTAAAATATACCACACTATAAAATATTTGAAAGGCTAGCCTTTAAAGATGCATTCGTCGAGTTGCTCTGAATTTATCTCTGTGTATTATACATTATCTTGCTAGGAGATGAGCTAATGCACAGTTGCTTTGGATTATGTATGACACTAAACAGTTACATAATTGGCTCCCTAAGGCATTTCAGTAGTACCTATTGCTACCAGATAGGAGTTCTTATGATAACTAAAATAATGTTCCTATGTTCATTAACATGCTTCAAAATATGCTTAGTTTTACTTACTGGATCATGAGTTGTACTCTAGGAATTCATTAATATCCATATGAAATTTGTTTACAACTTTAAAATCATTTATTTCTTGATCTAAGGAATGTTCCTTATTGCAGAGTTATTATATATGAACGTGATGTTTGATTTTTAACTCTATCTGTCTGTATCTATCTATATCTAAATCTATACCTATCAGCCATCACTGGTTATTTTTTCTCTCTTACTGTCTTCCACCTTATCCCTTCCAAACTATCCTAATGCTTTCCTTTTCCTTACATCACCTCATGTCTACACAGTCTATGTATCAGTTTTATCTCACTACTTACTTATCTATTTTCCACCTTTCTGTCTAAATGATAGACAGACTTGGTCTAGTAGGCCAATTAGCAGCCTAGCCAATGCAAATATTAATATTTATTTTCTGTAACTATAAGGCCTAACTACGCAGCCCATGGATGAAGTTACAGATCCCCATCCACTTCGTAAGGTTGGTTTTAAATAGAGTTAGGGAGCTACATTGTTTAATGTATGGTGGGAGCATGTTCCATAGGTAGGGGATCCTTTGGGACAGATATCTATCATGACAAGAGATCCTATTTTTATTGTGATATAGGTTTAGGTCCTTAGGGTGGGAATTCACAGTATTTTTATTTTTTGGTGTTGGAGATTAAGCAGGGCTGGCTATTTCACAGCTCTGCAGGCCAGGCAGATGTCACTGTGGAAAAGCCTGCTGGAGATGATGTGATGTGACCGGGATCTTAGTTGTTCTGCATATCTTAAGGAAGTCATTTTCTTGGTTAGGAGCCCTTATAGTCCTTCTAGTTGGTGATATGTTTAGATACATACATGGCTAAGAGGGAATTGTATTAGATGTGTTTTTGTTTTTCAATGAGTACTATAAACTCATGCTCATGGTACCAGGTACTATTGCAGTTTAGACTCTCTTTTAGGATATGGCAAACAACTAGGAAGTTAATGACAGTGCCAAACTTGCAGTCATTAGTAAAGATGGTTATGTATTTAAGCTTAATTACATCTCAAATGTTTTGTGAAATTACCTTTATTTTGCCTAATATGTTTGACCTGTCCTTCATAAAATGTATGTCTTTTTCTGACCAGTCAATGAGCATTAAACTCAGTCAATAATACTAGACATTACTGTTTTATCTCTTATGTTTCAGAAAATGCATGCTGATACACAACCTGTTAGTATATAAACTTCCTAAGTGAATTACAGGAACATTTAGAAATTGACCCTGATTTGGAGCCTTTGTCCTCCTATTATTTTGCCTTTGATCAGAATAACCGAGCAAAGAATTTGAGAGATATGTACAATATTCACTACATTTATCCCATCTGAAAATATTTCTTATGGTTCATTCAGCTTAAAACTAACAATAAGCTGAGGCAGTTCTTACTCAAAATATACAAATGAAAACAGAATCTATTGTTCATAATAAAGAAAAAAATCAAATACACAGACTTCAGAGTTATAAAGTACTTTTAAAGACACCAGTAAAACTGTTTTGAGGGTGACATTTAAGCAGTAACCCACGCCTGGGTGTGGGTAATGCTGGATTTACCCACGGTTGGTGTGGTTTGGTCACGACGGTGAAGCCCGAGTGGCCAAACAAAGACAACCGTAGGTAAATCCAGCATTACCCACACCCAGAAGTGGGTTACTGCTATTATACAATGACATTATTTAATAAAAAAAAACTTACTTTTCTTAAATAATGGCATTGTATAATGCCTCCTTGCTGCCCTTCCGCAGTTGTCCAGTATTCTGTGGCAGTTCTGATGTACTGCGCATGCGTATGGTTACGCAGTACATCAGAGCTGTGTGTGCAAGCAACAGAGAAAGGAAGATCTCTGTTGCTTTTTAAAAGGTGTCTTGCTATGTCAAAAGAGTTTAACATAGCGAGATATCTTTAAAAAAAAGCAATGGAGATATTTCTTTCTCCGTTGCTTTTTTTAAAGCTGTCTCGCTATGTTAAATGAGTTTAACATAGTGAGACAGCTTAAAAAAAAGCAACGGAGAAAGGAAGATCTCCGTTTTTTTTTTTTTTTTAAGATATCTCGCTATGTTAAACTCGTTTAACATAGCGAGATAACAGCAACAGAGCTCTTCTGTTCTCCGTTGCTGTCCAACACACACACACACACAAAAAAGACATACTAATAGAAAAAAGTCTGGGCGACCGGACCTTTTTCCATTAGTATAAGTCTGATTTACAATAGGCACGCTGACCAATCAGCGTGCACATTTTGGAATATTAATGGGGGGGGGGGTCGTTGTATAATAAACATTCCCCAATAGTTTGTCATCTAGCATCGATTCTATGTTTTGATGTAAGAAGAGTGACCTTCATTTGGCAGGCCAGCTTTCTGCTAATGTAGAATTAGGACTGTGGTGTTCCTTTTTTGTCTTAGTGACTAGCTGTTATTTTTCTTAAATTCTTTTGGTGCTCTTTGTCACTGGTTTCTCAACATTCCTTGAATTTGTATATTATGAGTCTGTGTGGTATGTATAAATAGCTTTTATACAACTAAAATAATACTCATTAATGCAGACATAAATCTGGATGCATCAAAACTATAATTGTTAGGCTCTTTCTTTTCCTTTTTTATTCCATACAGTAATTCTATTTATTGCATACTAAAATTAATAAATTCTCATTCAATTGCAATTCCAATCACTTGCTTATGTGCAAGATCACCTAATCTCACCTCTGTGTATAGTGTACTTTTCTTTTCATGTGTTAATCATCTAATAGTCAGTGTTGTCAGGTGTATATAAATAGTGTACAAGCATGTGCGACAGCTACCTACACATTTACTTTGTACTATAGTTATTGTTTATTCTTTAAAACCTATCATATCTGTCTTTTTGTGCTTGTTTTCTCCTATATAAGATATGACACTCAAATTTTAGTTTAGGTAGCACTTGTGCTTCCTAAATGACAATAAAGTTTCTTTGAATCTTTGTGTGTGTGTGTGTGTGTGTGTGTGTGTGTGTGTGTGTGTGTGTGTGTGCGTGCGTGTGTATGTGTGTGCGTGTGTGTGTGTGTGTGTGTGTGTGTGTGTGTGTGTGTGTGTGTGTGTGTGTGCGTGTTTGTGTGAGTACATTTGTGTAGGTTTGAGTTGAGGAGCACTAGAAATGAGGTCATAGGAGACCCACAGGTCATGCGGAATAAGTTCTGTTTCTCAGTAAAATCTGCCAGCAATTTTTTATTACCTTAGTAACACAAGAAGGATAACCAATACTTATTTTATCAAAATGTGACATAAGAGATGCCCTGAGGACAGCATTCAAAATATTTTACTAAGACACTGCAGTACAGTAAAGGACATAAGCATCACCTGAAAGAAATGCAGTACAACATTTAAAATATTCTGAAAATAAAAATGCATTTAAAAAGAACATTACAATATTTTGAATGGCTCTTACCAAGTGTACATACGGTACAAAATATCCCAAAACAGCAGTAGCAACAGCAAAGGCCCACAATCGATATATTTTATTCCTGAAAACCCCTAGAGTGAAATACTTCTTCAGCTGAGACAGACACTGCTGCCTTCTGCTTCTTTTAACAGGAAAAGATTTTTCAGTCCTCGTTACTGGTAAAAGTGGCTTATAAGTCAATGCAAGGAAAGCCTGGATTAGCAGCAAAATGCTGAGGCCCTGAAAGATTCGAGCAAGTCCAATTTTTGCGTCTTTAGTCTTCTGTAGGATGACTGGCAAGACCATGGAAAACAAACTACTACCTCCATTCATGATGCCATTAACCAGACCCAGACGATGTCTGAAGTAGTGGCCAAGGATGACAAGGGAAGGCTGGAAAGCAAAGGAAGAACCACATCCAAACAGGATTCCATATGTGAAGTATCTAACTCCAAGGGATCTGTTAAAAAATAAGGAAGGGGAGAAAGATAGAATTTGATTTCCTGGTGTGTACATTTGTTTTCTTACTCTGTATAACAGCAAAGAGATTTTACTCACAAATAATATTGCTTGTATCTCATAAGTTTAATGACTTCCCATACTAATAACAAGTTAGTTATTAGTCTTGCTATATATTCCCACTGACATATCAATCTCATATAAACAGCTCCCAAATCAACACTTTGCAAAATGCTTTTTTTTAATTCTCAGCCACAAGCTGTTTTATTCATTTTATACTAGCAAGTATCCACAAACGTGCAACTGGCTATTGGCCTCTACCTTTGGGGTCATTTCTCCCCACCCCTTTTCCAATCGGCTCTTTACAAATATTTCACAACATCTTAAATATGTTCAGGTGCAAAAAACAAGTTTTACCGGAGTCTTGGTTATCACTCATTTAAAGACAAACTGGATTTTACGTGATGTCCATTCTCAAAGTTCAGGACTTCACTGTTAACTTATAAATAAACTTCAGTTGTTTCAACATGTACTGCACACTTTGAATTCTTCCCTAAATTACATTATACTAAGAAATGATATACCTCTTCTCAGTTGTGTGATTTTTTTAAATATGCTTCTAATTTTGTTTATGAAGACTTATGATATTAACTTTATATCTACTGGCCATACAAACTACACTTTTTTTCTGAAATTTTGATAAAGACATTCAGATAGACTCAGTAGCTGTGATAAAAGAATTTTCAAGTACACTTATACATGTAACGCCATCTGAAATGCAGAAATATACAATTTTGGGTACATTGCAGGTGCTGAGAAGAGCACTCTTGGCAAACATAAAAGACTGAAGTAATACTAATTTCATGAACTTAAATTTTACCCTGACTCAGGAATGAGTCCATTCCTATTCACAATATTAGAAGCCAAAAACATTTAGCAAATCTCATCATGTGTCCGCTATGTGCTGATTTTACTTCTATTAATATCTCTGAGCTGTTCCCCAGTGCAACATCTAGTAGTTGGCATAGATATCAACGTTCTTTTGGTACTTAACAAAACACTAGCAAGGCTGAGTTCTGCTTATAACACGATAAAAACTAACAGAAAAAAATATTTTTCTTATCACCAACATATATAATATGCTACAAAAATGTACATTTTACTAGATAAGGAAATTTACATTCCTTCCCTGAATATTTTTCAGATAGACAAGCAACAGAAGGAGAGAGGATGTTGATAACCAGAAGCCTAGCTCGTTCAACCAGTGACCTGTGCTGGTACCATAAACCAATGCCCCAGCCCCTCAGTTCTTCAACTGAATAGCAAAAAAAAAAAAAAAATGACATTCCTTCAAAACCAACCAGGTGGCCAGATGCAGAACATGCCCCCCCCCCTTCCTCCTGCCTAACTACTCGGGTCCTGTTTCTGTGCCCTGCCCTCGCTACTCCTCCATTGCATTTGTGCTCAGACCTGAGCACTGCTGTGCTCCCTGTGTGGTTTTTTAAAAAATTCTTCTTATAAACTGTAGCTACAGTTTACCCCTGCCTGCATGTAGTACTATGGCTGTCATGTTTTAACTAAGAAAAAAGAAAAAAATCTCCTTCTTATAAACTGTAACAAATAGCTACAGTTTATACTCTTCCTATACGGAGGTGCTCAAGTTTTAGTTAAAAAAGATTTTTTTTTTACTTTTAAACTGTAGCAAGAAGTTGCTTCAGTTTAGACCACACAGGGAATGCTAAAATTCTCAGGTTTCACAGCAAACACAATACTGGCTTTTAAAAGCCAGTACTGCATTACAGATGGGGATCAGCTGATAGTTCCCCCAAAAACTCTGCAACCCAGGCAGTTGCCCCTCTTGCCCCACACTAGCTACACTAGTATTGGTAAGTGCAGGGAACTTTTCTCACTCAGCCAGTATTCAAACATTTTCAGCAATATTTTCAAAAGGCTTCTAATATCATCATATAAAACAGAATTGGTTTAGCATTAACAGGAATAACTGACCCCCCCCCCTCAGAAAAATACTGTTTAAGGATCCAGTATGAATAGTCGTGTGCCATTTGCCTGACACAAGATTATGAAAAATAAAATGTTTAAATCCTTAGGAGGTCCCAAGTTGAAAAACCTGACTCTCTCAAAGTCAAACAAAATACAAAAACAAATTGCTTTACAGGGTGCAATCCCCATCAACTTTATACATACACAAACACATATATATATATATATATATATATATATATATATATATATATATATATATATATGTGTGTGTGTGTGTGTGTGTGTGTGTTAATTCTGAAGTTGTTCAAACCTAGAAAGAAGAGAAAAAGAGTGTAAAAAAACGATAAAACTGACTTTCCTTCACTTCACAAAGTCTAGCAAACAGAACATTTCCCTATATGCATGAATCAAGTATATTCATCATATTTTTTTAACTCTAATTTCTGAAGATCTGGTACAGATACATACCTAAAACTAAGGCAGCAATATAACATCTACAAGCTGACATGCAAGCATAGAGAAATAGTTGTACGGGATGTACAAAGCTGGAGTTATAGAGGTTTGTTTACAAAAAGTTATGAAAAATGCAAAATATTTCTATGTTTACATTAAAATGTAAAAAATAGTGTGTGATACTATCACATTGAGGGTGGCAAATGGAAACAGTGGGTGTTAGTACAAAAAAATTACATTAGTACATGATGGAAATGTGAAGTCGCTCAGATATTAATATTTTTTTGGTAAAGTAGTTTTTACAATTAGCTATATTTTCATAAATGCATTAATTTCATAAAAACGCTTTGTCCTACAGGAGAACAAATGCTGTCATCTTATAAAAAATATTAAGGCGCACAATGCTCTCGCTGATAATTGCCATATAACTTACATGTTTCTGTAGATTAGTGTCATTTTGCAATATTCTGAAAATATTGTATGCTTAATTTGCATAGATACTATAATATCAGAAAACAGCAGTATGCTGCCCTTGTTATACATAAGCACTTGAATATGTGAACAATTTTCTCACTGATATCTTGGAAGCATCTTGCACACTTAACAGAGGTATAGCCTTTGTTTGACCATAACACTGGCAATTTTTGGCAAATAAAATACAATTTTTCTTTCTGCAATTAAAAAATCAGCATTTACAGACATTCTTTTGTTTGATACTAACACCTCTGCATAGCCCACCATTGTCTGACAAAGAGTTTTCACATTTTACATATTTTCACTCATTTTTATCAGATATTGCAAATCTTATGAAGTGTGTTTTCAGTTAAGGATTTAGGAGAACAGCTCTCAGGAAGCAATTGCTTTCTTGGCTTAGAAAACCTCAGAAAGCAAGGGAATTACTTATACTCTTGCTGCTCAGAGCTGAATAAGTTAAGACAACATTCCGCTGAAGACAGCACACTCTTTTCTGCACTGTTGTTGTTTCAGAGGCATGGGCAGCAATGACTCATAAATATTTCAATGTCTCTACCCATTCCTGAGGACTATACCTGATACTATGGGATCAACTCCTTGCTTGGCACTCATTGTAGGGGGCTCCTGATGTGACTCTGAAGTGTGCAGCAGATATGGTGGTAGGATGATGCTTGTCTGCACCATACTACAGCAGTGATACATCACACTTGAGTTCTCAGCCTTTTTCTTTCTTTTTTTCTCTGCCTGAACTTAATGACTGCTCTTAAAATACTGATGTTGATGCTTAACCATATCATGCTGGGCAGGACATCATTTCTGAACAGCCATTTGTTTGTAGGTTCATAGTCCACAGCTGTATAGCTGTAAATACTCAGACAGGTTATAAATTAGAAGCTGTTGCTACCATGGTTATGAATGATGTTCAAGCCTCACTAACCCAGCTGGCACATGTAGAGCTTACACGGGCCACACTCCATTTCCACTTGCTTAGTGGCCAATGCTCCTGTGTCATTGGGGGCTTGTGAACTGTAAATGGCTCTGATATGTGTAGTGTATCGTATAAATGTTCTATGCAACCACCCATTGTGCTTACAAATACCGTCGTTTATCTGTAGGAAATTTTTAATCACAGACAAAGTGAACCTTTGCAGAAGAGGCTTATTCACTGGGAACAGTCTATATGCAAAAGGAACTAAAACTACTGTTTTGTTGTATGTCATGAAAAAACGAAGGAGTGAGCCATGTTTTCTGCTTTTGCTTTCAAAATTGTCATCTTAATAGGATCATAGGTGTACATTAGGCTAACAACCCCTGGGACCTTTATAAGCCTAGCCATGCATTCCAAATGTATCCCACAAGTTTATATGCTTTCCTTTGTAAGTCTAGCCAAGCTTCCCAAATGTATCCCACAGTTTCAAGTGTCTTAGAGGTTATTTCAAGGAGTATATGTTATTTAGGACAGGATTTACAGGCTGCCTCTTTCCTTTAAAAACATAGGCGCTAGACCCAGATACACTTCTGATTTCCCATCCTCTGTCCAGTTTTTTTTTTTTTTGAATAGGGTTAGGGAAGAGCTCTGCTTCACATGGATAGGAAGCCTGTTCCAGAGAAGGAGAATTTTTCTGAGACGCAGACCCATCTCTCCAACATTTCCTATTTATGGTGCAAGCAAAGTTTAAAACACTAGATTTAGTAATTCTGATGCTATTCATATTCTGCGGATATGCAAAAGGTCCATCAGAGTGGGATCAAAGTATGCCTTATATGCTAGCCATAGACTACCTCTCAAAGAGGCACAAATCACCTCTCAGTATTCAAAAAATATGGCATGCTTAATTATCAAAGTTGCACAGCCTGCCCACTGTGGTTTTGGCATGCATTAGAATCTGAAAGACAGAAAACTTTCATTAGAGTAGCATTACAACAAACCTGAATTTATTTATTTATTTTGTTGACAGCAATGGTCAAATAGTAATATATAATAAATCATCCAAGAGCAAAAGTACAGCATAAGAAGAAATGTGGAATGTTGACATACTTTATTATGTGCATAGTTTGTCTCAGTTTACAGCTCTTCCACTACATTTGTAACAAAAAGCACAATGTAAGTGCACTTTTTAGCTGATTATCCAGATATGGTGCTCAACAAAACTTTAACAGGAAATGTCATACTGTTTAGAAATACAACGCTGCATTGGTAGGGGGCACACAAATTGGCCTACCTGGGTATCTGAATGTGCAGGGTGCAAAAGGTAGGTACTAAATTGTACTATGTTTGACTTCTGTAAGGTCTGAGTATATGATTTTTGCTCAGGGTGACAAAAAGCTACATATTCCTGAAGAAAGCTTTGCTCTATTTTCATTGGAATGATACCTGCACCAAAAATCCTTATACAGACAATGGCAATATGACCCTTCTAATTTTGGTGTTGAGTTGTGCATAAATTCTTAAGCGCAGGGTACATTTAAGCCTGTGCTGGTGGCATAAAGGGATAGATCTCTGACTGCAGTCCATGTGACTTGAGGTCAGTTATGCAAGCCTGTCCTGAGGAGAGAGACTGTACTGGTTGGTGATCTCGTTGAGCCCTGGGGTTCCTAGAGCTCACTACATTAGATATGCATGAAGGCTGGGAGCCATTACTGCTATACAGGCTATACAGGTTCAGCATAGGCACATCCTCATAGTATACCTTATTGCCCATGCAGTCTGTGATGACCCACCACTGGACCAGTAATCAAGGAGCCTCAATCCTCACTACTCACAACAGTGGGAGACATTCACTGAGAACATTACAACTACACACATTATTTCCAGATGCAGCACTCTGTATCAAGTGGAATTTCCCTTAAGAGTACACAGAGACCACCATCAGTCCGGGGGCTGGTTTCACCCTCTTCCTCCAGATCCCCAGTAAGACTCCGCATTGGCACAGCTATAGAGTTGAGATCTTAGCTGAGTGACCAAGCCAAGACCTCCAGCACCCTCTCTGTCCAACCAGCTGACACACACACACTCTCTGAGGTTTGTTTTACAGACACACACACACACACACACACACACACACACACACACACACACACACACACACACACACACACACACACACACACACACAGCTGGGAAAGGATGGCACAGGTTTACTAGCTAAGCCCCCTTCTGCTCAGACCATACCTTGCAACTGTACAGATTTTCGCACAATGTCCACATTTTTGCTTCATATTTTTGGTCTGTTCCTCATAAAAATTGTTTCTTTTACAAATCACTGGGATGCTGCAAAGATTAAAGTCACTAAATAGTGGCATGCTTTTGAGTTTCAGACTTCATATCCTTCAGAAAATGCATGCTAACACAAATCATGTTATTCTAGCAACTCTCTAAGTTTATAATAGCAATATTTAAAATGTGTCCCTATTTTTGGGCCTTTGTCCCCCCATTATGTTAAGGTTTGTCCAGATTTCTTATGCTAAGAGGTTGACAGGTATGGCCAAGACTATAGGGTAGTTATCACTGCCACCGGTCTCAGCTAGTTTAGGGCCCTTAACAAAGGGTGTCCAATTTTACTGTGTAATATTAATATTAACAAATACAGTAGTTTGACGAAGAGCAAGGGTATTAGGAGTGGCCCACACAGTGTCACCAAATAAATATGCAAGTACTCTCAAAAAGTACAGTTTTGTACCTACCATAAATGTAGATGTCTGAGAGGTATGCATCTGCAGTCCTAACAAATGGGTTGTCCTGCCTCAGGCAGCCCTTCGGTCGGCCGGATTCCAAAGTCTGGGTCTGGCCTCGGCTGATGTCGCACTTCACCCGACGTCATAGCTGCTGTCAATTGGGTATAAAGGCATCAGCCGACGCCATTTTCCTCAGTGTTTCTTACCCCAGATGCCAGGTGCCCTCTAGGAAGGCTAAATTTGGATAAATGCAAATGATTCCAAACAGTAGAGAGCAAACAAAAATAAACATGTATGTACATATATACAAACAAATACACCATAATAGATTCCTCCAGCTAGCTACAAGATGGGCAAATACCCTAGGAGTACCACAGAGGGGAAGGAGGGTGGGTAATCCTGACTGCAGATGCATACCTCTCGGACATCTACATTTATGGTAGGTACAAAACTGTACTATGTCCTTCAAGGATGCATCTGCAGTCCTAACAAATGGGTAGAATACCATAGCCAAACTGGGCGTGCAGGCACTAAGAAGATTATGGTGTAGTTAAGATCCCTTGCAAAACAGCAGTGGCAAAACCTGCTCGGGATCTGGAGTATAAAGGCAGATTATAATGCTTGGCAAATGTATGCACGGAGCTCCAAGTAGCAGCCTCTAAAATGTCTTTGGTAGCCACTCCTCGTAAGAAAGCTGTAGTAGTGGCTGTAGCCCTTGTGGAGTGAGGTCTGATGTTTTCTGGAGTTGTCTTTCCATGAAAGGAGTAACAAAATCTAATGCAATTTCCTATCCATTTTGAGATTGTCTGTTTTGAAATTGCTTTTCCTTCCATTCCTGCTGCATATGCTACCAGAAGCTGGTCAGTTTTCCTATTGTTCTTGGTTCTGTCCAGGTAGTAGCGCAATTGCCTTTGTACATCCAAGGTATGCAGTAGTCTTTCCCCCCTGTTCTGTGGGTTGGGGAAGAATGTTGGTAGGTGGATTGCTTGGTTCAATGATACCCTGGAGACCACCTTTGGCATAAAGGTAGGGTTAGTTCTCAAGGACACTCTATCCTGATGGAAGATAAGGAAGGGCTGTACTGCCATTAATGCCTGTAATTCAGAAACCCTTCTTGCTGAAGTGATTGCAAGCAGGAAAGCAGTTTTCCAAGATAAGAACTGTAATTCTGCTGTTGCTGCTGGTTCAAAGGGGGAAGTGTTAACTTTTCTAGCACAAAGTTCAGGTCCCACGTAGGCAAAGGTGGCTTCCTTGGAGGCTTTACATTTTTAATTCCTCTCAGAAACTGCCTGAGTAGAGGATGAGAGAAGACTGGATGATCCATGTTATATTCTGCTGAAATTGCTGATGCATGAATCTTGATGGAGGAGTAAGACAGGCCATTGTGGAAAAGTTCTGCTAAATATTCCAGGATGTTAGCTATGTTTGCCAATGATACATTTTCTCCTTTTGCTGCACTCCAAATGAGGTATCTTTTCCATTTTGCTGAATAAGTCTTCCTTGTGGAGGGTCTGCGAGCCTCCAGGATAATGTCTTTAACCCTCTGAGATAAATCAGGGTTATTTTGTTTTATGTAAGATTCCAAGCAGCTAGCTGCAGTGTTTTCAAGTTTGGATGCAGGATCTTGAAGTTGTTCTGTGTTAGTAGCAAAGGAACTAGAGGTAGAGGCCATGCGTGTGCCCGAGACATACTCCTCAGAAGCGGGTACCAATGCTGCCTCGGCCAGTCTGGAGCTATCAGTATGATCCTTGGGTGATCTTCTTTGATCTTCAGTAGCACTTTGTGCATCAAAGGAAGAGGTGGGAATGCATATGCTGTTAGGTTTTCCCATCTGAAGGATAGGGAGGCCACCTTCCAAGCAAGTGGGTGGTATGTCCTTGTGCAGAATTTTCTCAATTGGTGGTTGTGTGGGGATGCGAACAGGTCTATTTCTGGTATCCCCCATTTCCTTGTAATGGATTTGAAGATGTCCGGATGCAGCATCCATTCGTGGGCATCCGTGGTAGTTCTGCTTAAGGTGTCTGCTAGTATATTTTCTTTTCCTGGCACAAATATGGCCTGGAGCTGAATGTTGAGGTTCAGGGCCACATTCCACAGGTCCATTGCCATCCGGCATAGAGGATATGAATGTGTGCCTCCCTGCTTGTTGATATACCACATAACTGTGGTGTTGTCCGTCCTTATCAGCAAATGACCTTGTTGAAGAAATGGTCTGAATGTCTGAATTGCCTGTTTCACTGCCAGCATCTCTTTTTGATTTATGTGTAGGTTCAGCTGGTCCTGTGTCCATAGGCCTTGTATACACTTGTCTGCCATGTGTGCCCCCCAACCGAGGTCTGAGGCGTCCGTGGTGATAGTCTGGCTTGGGTGAGGGCTGTGGAAAGGCAGTCCTTTGTTCAACTGACAGGCCTGAGCCCACCACAAGAATTCTTGCTTCAGGCATGGAATTATTGGAATTTGGGTTTCTAGGCTGTGCTTGTGCTGAGACCATAAATTCCTTAGGTACCATTGCAACTTCCTCATATGTAGTCTGGCATGTGGGATCAATATTATGCAGGATGCCATGTAACCCAGGGCTTGCAGGACTTTCCTTGCTGTAAGCTGGTTCTGCGTTGTTAATGCCATGAAATAGAGTGGTAGTTGTTTTTGCTTTTCTGCTGTGAGAAATGCCATTTGATTTGATGTGTCCAGTTCTGCACCCAAGAATGTAATCCTTTGGGATGGTACCAGCCTTGACTTTTTTATGTTGACTGTGTATCCCAAGGCCTGCAGTAGGTGAATAACCTTTTCCAAATCTTTTGTTAATTTGATCTTGTTGTCTGCTTGTATCAGGCAGTCGTCCAGGTATGGATAAATTTGAATTCCCTGAAGCCTGCAATGAGCAATTACTGATGCCAGGCATTTCGTGAATACTCTGGGTGCAGTAGATAAGCCAAAGGGCAATGCTGAGAATTGATAATGCTCTGATCCTGCAAGAAATCTGAGGTATCTTCTGCAATCTGGTCGAATAGGGACGTGCAGGAATGCCTCCTTGAGATCTAGAGTCACCAGCCAAGACTCCTTGCCCAGCATGGGAAGAAGTTGCTGTAGGGTCAGCATTTTGAATTTTGGAACAATGAGATATGTGTTCAGAGTGGACAGGTCGAGAATAGGTCTCCATTGGTTTTCTTTTCTTGGCACCAGGAAAAGTCTGGAATAAAATCCTTGTCCTTGTTCCATAGCCGGTACCTTTTCTATAGCTCTCATCCTTAGTAAGTGGTTGATTTGTCCTAGAGCATTTGTTTTTTGGTTTGGTGGTAGGTTTGGCATTCCTCTCTTCCCTGGTAGAGTATGGAAGTGAAACCTGTAACCTTTGTCTATTGTCTGTAAAATCCATTTGTCTCCTGTAATGTAATGCCAGTTTACTGAAAATAAGGCTAGCTTTCCGCCTAAGGGAGCTTCCAGTTGTTCCCTGGTAGGCGGTATCAGAGCCAAGTCACTGTGACTGTCCTGTGGAAGTGGTAGTAGCTGGATCTGTGGCAGTACTTCTCTGGTTGTTAGGCTGCCACTGACGTCCCCTGTAGGCACCTCTGGATTGACCTCTGCCTCTTGAGCGCCTATTTCTGCCTCTCTGTGCTCTGGTGGTGTCTGGAAAGGACCAATTCTTCGAAGGCCAATTTCTACTAAACCTTGGAGGCTGGACCTGTAAGAAATCCTTGACTGTTTGGACAGATTTTGCTTTTTCTTCCACCTTCTTTAACACTTGCTGTGCAGGGGAGCCAAACAAACTGAGTTTCTCCATGGGAGCATCTAGGAGCTTTGACTTTACATGGTCTGGTAAGGATTGCTCTTTTAACCATGCATGCCTTCTGATCACTGTACCAGTCATAGCTGATCTAAAGGAAGCCTCCAGTGCATCATAGCCGCATTTTAAGGAGTGATTACTGACCTGCTGAGTGTTATGTACCAAATCCTGAAGGGACTTACGGTCTATAGGTTCAGGAGAGGATAGTTTTTTTATTTAGCTGATCTAACAAAAATTCCTGATACTGAATCATGTGGAATTGACAGTTTAAGGCCCTAGCCGAAAGAGTAGCAGAGGTATAAACTTTTTTACCCCATCTCTCTAATGCTCTAGATTCTCTTTCAGAGGGGAGGGGGTTTTTGGCAGTTGCTACAGCTTTGGGACCCTGAGAAATAGTTTCAGGATCTGCAATAGGAGCCTTATACAAGTGATAATGTGTGTCCGGGACCCTGTAGTATCTGTCGGGCTTAGCAGGGGCCGGGGGAAGGGCCCCGAGACACTTGCGGTTGGCTTAACCGTGGTTTCGGCCGAAACCGCGCACCGTGAGTGTCGGTCCTTTTCCTTACGCTTTTTAGCTAATTGTGAAGTCGGAGTCTCCGACGGCATTTTGTAAGCAAAAGCAGGACCAAAAAACTCCTCAAGAACTCCGACCGACGTCTAAGTGTCCGTCGGTTGAAGGAAGCACAGGCTAGACAAGCTGCTATGTCGTGGTCTGGGCCTAAGCAAGGAAGGCAGTAAGAGTGGAAATCCTTATGAGGTATTTGTTTCCCACAAGTTAAACAATTATTTACTTTTTCTGACATCGGCTGAGGCAAGAAAGAGTCCCCAACGGGGTACTTAGCTTTTTTAGAAGTCTTCGGTAGTAGAAATCTCTGGATCTGACCGACCGGCACTTGCGAACAGCTTCTGCTTCGGGCACTGCGCGGCAAGAAAGACTGAGGAAAATGGCGTCGGCTGATGCCTTTATACCCAATTGACAGCAGCTATGACGTCGGGTGAAGTGCGACATCAGCCGAGGCCAGACCCAGACTTTGGAATCCGGCCGACCGAAGGGCTGCCTGAGGCAGGACAACCCATTTGTTAGGACTGCAGATGCATCCTTGAAGGACATCTTTAAATATCTCTACACAGATCAGCCACAATAAAAGGTTTAAATATACCTTATAATAAATAATAAAATAACAAGACAGTACTAAATATATATATATGTGTGTATATATATATATATATATATATATATATATATATATATATATATATATATATATACATACACACACACACACATATATATATATATATATATATATATATATATACATATATATATATATATATATATACATATATATATATATATATATATATACATATATATATATATATATATATATATATATACACACACACATATATATATATATATATATATATATACATATATATATATATATATATATTCACAGAGACATCATACTTCAAAACCACAGGAAATATTTAAAATAACATTGCAGTACTGGCTCACACAAATAAAGAAAAACATCTAAACTAAACTTCACTATTTTGCTGACTGAATCTAAGAGAATTATACTGTTCCCTAGAAACTTACTTCATTAGAGCAAGGCAGATGTTGTGAATGGCTCTTGTTGTCAGGTCCTAGACAGAATGCAGAATGCTCTGTCTTACTAAGAGACTTCTCAAATTAATATCTAAAATATTACTGCTGGGATAGCTTGCAGAATTTCATCATTTCTGGTATTCTGACTTCTAGTTCCCAGGTCAATACCCCATTGCTAGAAGCTGGCAGCATTAAGCATCTACCTGTAAAACATTTGCTCAGATATTTGGCAGTTGCTGGAAGTCATAAAACAATTGCATTCCTTCATGCTTCAAATGTAGCAATTAGTTCACTCCAAGCACAATACAGAAAGCTTCTTAGTACAGACTTTCTGTCTCTAGCTGTGCTGAAAACTTGAGAGATGGCCTCTTTATTGCATAGCCTATAAAGTGATCTGATTTCAGATATTTTTTTCTAAACTTTGCTGGACTGAGGTTAACCCTCCAGTTTCCTCTGTTAAGGACATACATTTAAACAGTTACAACAGTGCAGGTACATTTCTGTTCTCTGCCAGTAGGGCAAACTGTGGTTACATTTCAAACACAGCGCTCTACAAATACCTTTTCAACCCACACGTCTGTACAAACATTTTGATATGCACATGATATACAGTTCTAATACAAGCGTTTTATATAAATCATTTTGATATTCACCAATGACATATAATTATTTACAAAATTCCAGCTAGTTCTGCTTGCAGTATCTCTTTTCGTCATGCAGCCTAGCAGCTTTTAAGATGTCAGCAGCATTCTGGAAGGAGATATGGGTGAAAGAAAAAGCCTTACCAAGGTCCTAGGAGTGAAAGATCCTCATCTGGCTCATTTCAGTCTGCAATAACTGGATAGATTAATTCCTCCCAACAGTCTGCACATGGAGTTTGATATACCTTTGTGAAGGACTGGCAGGGGGACTCTCCCAATGTGGGTCAACATGGTGAGCTGTCGAAGGTATGGGCAATACAGGGTTGAACCATCTGGGGCAGGCACTGGGGAATTCTTAAGTGGGGAGGCACAAATGACCAAAAAATGTATAATTCCCTAAGAGTTTTACTAGGAACTGTCAGAGTGATTGAGATATGGCTTCTTATACATAATGTACTACAGGTAGGTTTGTGCAGGCATTTCACAGTGGCTCTCTGCAAACGTGCATTACATTTGGATTTGTTAGGGGTGCTTCATTATTTTCAGAGTGGGGGATACATTGCATGCTTAGAATATAAGTCAAATATCTTGCTATTTCAGAACAGTTGGAGGCATTGCTGACTAAAGCATATGGCCTGTTGTAAACAAACAAAGCCATGAATTTTCTTTTTGATGATAGGTGTAGGTAGTAATGAAAACAAAAATAATTTTCTTTGGCTGGGTTTGCATCTTTACTGAAGGTACATATTGTGATAGAAGCCCTGAGATAGTTACATTAAAGAATTGTTTTATTAAATTAAAGAATATGACATAGTATGATTTTTTTTTCCTGAATGCCCAGATGGTAAAATTGTTCTTCATCTAAAGCCTATATATTTAGGTTAGATTTTATTTTCTTATTTTTTTCCTGTGTTTTTTCAGTAGAATTTATTGCACTTGCTGGGGGCGTGTGTTGCTTCACTTGTGAGGTGGAGGCTTCATTCTGGAAGTAGATGTACAAGGGGGTTATATAACTCCAAAAATACATGCTACCTCTTTGCAGAATCCTTACTCTTTGTTTTCCTTTTTGCAGAGAAAAAGCATGAAAAGGGATGGACTGAATTGAGGTAAGTGCAACATCCACTTCACACACGAAGGATGAATTTCTTTTTAAAAACGCCCTGTTCATTTTCTTTATGCAATAAGGCCTGCAGCTGGAAAAACAATGTTGTAGCTGAAGTAGGAGTCACTAAGAAGACAGGCTTCCAAAGGTAGCCGTTTGATTTCAAATGAACTGACAAGTTTGAGAGGAGGTAAATGTATAGTTTTCATTTACAAAATTAATTTCCCAAGCTGAAGCTATGAGATCTCTGGGGTTCCTAGGTGTAATAAATTTGTCTGATACTGTCTGACTACAGTATTAGCAAATAAGAAAGGCTCCATCAGTATACAGGCTGAAAATGGCAGAGGGCTGCAATATTAAATAGCAGTAAGGAGCTAAGCATAATGTTGTACAGAGATACAGCTTGAGAAACTGAAATTGCATTTAAGCTAACAGACCTCTTTTGACATCTAATAGAAACTCTTGTCCATTTGTTTAGGTAAACTCTTCTCATATTTGGTACCTTTGCTTCTTTACAAATAAGGAAGACCTCAGCAGAGAAGAGAGCGCTTTTAGAAATCAGTCTGAAATATTCAAAAGTGTCTGACAGTGAAGGTATGGCATCTAGGTCCAAGGAAGGCATTATACCACTGTATTCAGCATTCATCAGACCTATCATTGAGTACAATGCCAATTTTGGTATGTACCTAACCAGGTATATCCGACAATTGGAATGTCTACAGAGGTTCCTCACTAAAAGAATACAGGGCATAAGTAACATGCCCTTTGCAGACTGCCTAAAGGACCTATCCTTGTATTCTGTCTCCTATAGGGTGTTGAGGGGAGATCTATGCTTGGCATACAAGGCATTGTTAGACCCCACTCTGACAGACCTCCTGCATAACTCTGCACCAGAATTATCCATTTAAAAGACTTAAACCTTGCCTGTCATATAAATAGGACCTGCTGGAGAGACATATATGTATCACAGAGACTACCCCTTCTCTGGTACAGGCTCCCCATCCATGTGAAGCAAGAGTTCCTCCCTAACCCAATTCAAATGTAACTTGGACAGTTGGATGGGGAACAGGAAATTCATCCCTGGCTTGGCATCTATGTCTCTAATGGACACAGGTAGCCTGTAAATGTTTCATCTTCCAGGCCCCTGCGTGTAAATGTTTAATCTCCCAAGCCCCTGCTTACACTTATCAAGAGTACCAGAATGAGATTTGGGATGCATACCTAGGCTTAAGAAGGCCCTTGCGGTCATTAACCTAGTAAATACCCATGACCCTATGAAATTTGACTTTCTGACAGGAAATTTCCTTGTTCTGTTTATAATTACTTATGAAGAGGTGGTGTGAAGGGAATTTCCATTAACATCTGAGTTAGCAGAGTCACCCATGACTGTCTTAGCTAAAAAGGATATTAGAAAAATATTTATTCTGTCTCTGTTTACCTTTAACCTAAATATTGCTATTATAAATGTATTAATGTGTGAGAAAATTATCATGTAGAAGAAACTGAGAAGACATTTGGTACTGCTAGAGGACAAGGCAGTCTGGAACAGAATGCTGGAAGGTTCATGTGTAATGGAAACATAGCCATCTCTTCATACCTCAAGTTTTTATTACATACAGAAAAAAACATGTTCTGTCAGTCTTCACTCATGAGACACTGACATTCTTCTGTTTAGGGAGTCTTCTATAATGTTTTATTCAACTGGCATGCTGATAGCTTGCAGAGTTGTTTAATTTGACTTTCATTTCCATGACAATGACTACCAATCTCCAGTACTTATAAGGGAGGGTACCTCATTGCTTGTTTATGTGATGTTGCCTGTGACTGTTTGAGCTCCAGACTGAAAAAAAAAAAAAGACTGGGGAGATTTTTACATCCTGCTGAATTGCCATAATTTCTTCTACATTGTTTTCCTTCTCCCGAGGCAGTGCTAAAAGTCCTTGTATCTTTTGTCCCAGAAAGGGTGGTCCTCCATGCATAATCTTAAGTATTCATAGTCAAAGGTTATCTGAGAAAAGAGGTAAGAATGAGAGATCCTGATTCAGGTATACATACTGGATCCATCAAAGAAAACTCATTTACTAGAAATGGCAGCAGATGAACTATTAAGTCTATTGCTTATGATCTCTGGTTCCATTAGTTTGCAGGCTACCAGTGGAATTTTTTCGTGTGGATTCTTGCATTAGAACCTAGTGGAACTGAGGATGTCATGGATCCCAATGACATCACAAATATTTTGGTTAACTGGATAATAAGTGAGTTTTCTTTATTACAGGATTAAATATGCCCATCATCAGTGAGTTGACCCACATCCTGAAGAAGTACAGTCAGAAAGTTTTTATTTTATTTTATTTATTTTTTTTACTCAGGATAGCCCAAAGAAATTCCTCCTTTTGAGAGAATTGTATATCTAATTTTTGTAGACTGGTGAAAACATACCTCCAAAACTCTTTGTGCAAGAATTCTGGACAAAGCAAAAATAATGGGGGGGGGGGGTAAAGGGCTAAGATCAATCAAAGATTTTAAATGTTGCTCTTGTAAACTAAGAAAGTTGCTAGAAAAACAGCTTTTGCTTTAGCATTTATTTTCTGAAGGTTATGAAGTCTGGAACTTAAATGTTTATCATTAATTAGTGACTTTAGTCCTCAATATTTTATTAGGAAACCACAGTCCAAAAGTATAAAGGAAAACCTGAGCATTATGCAAAACTCTGGACAGTTATAAGCTATGGTTGATGATACCCAGTGCCATGAAGCAAACTAATGTTTGCTGTACAGATGAGTTAGGTGTTTCTGCAGATGTGGCCTTAACTGGACATTTATCCATTTGACATAAATATGACATGAACTCCCTTTGTCACAACTTTGGTTGCAGCAGAAATTCTGTAGGCAATGTAGTAACTTGTTCCATCCAGGGCTTCAGAAGTGTGGGATTTTCAAACTAGAATAGGTATACAGGCATCATAAACACTCACAGATACTAGCTACACTTCTTGCAGAACTATAGGTAGGACAAACTCTAGAGTCAACTTCTTGAGTGTCTTTATTTTCAATTTTTGCATAGATTTGAATTTGCTTCTCTTTTTCTTTCTTTCTTTTTTTTGGAACTAGAAAAAAATCTTGATTAAATCAGGTCTGTTTCAGTTTCAGCTTCTGGAACTATTTTACATATTCACTTGATTTTAGATGTTAGGATATAAAGGGTTAAGACGTGGGAATGGAGTTAGAAAAATCTATAGATTATTCCTTGACACTGCCTTTCTTACAAATATATGGTTATCTTGTTTTACTGATTGGAAAAAAAGGGAAACTCTTCCCGTTTGGCCACTACATTGAGAAGGACAAGGTTGAAATGGTGGTAGTAATCCTCATTGGGGATCTGATGGCTTATCTTGTTTAGAGGACGTTTATTTTTGTAACTGTCCACTGTTTCCTTTTATTTTATCAGGCTTGCTGATTTTTTCTGCAACTAGTGTTTTTGAGTTGCTATCTTTTTGTTTACTTGCATTAGAAAAGGCATTTCTAAGATGGAGAATTTCTAATGAGTCTTTGAATAGCAGCACAAAACAGTCACTTAACAAACTAAAAAAAAAAAATTTATGGGGGGGGGGGGGTTCCCATTCCCTCCCATGTTTGGGCAACCTCCCCTACACCTTAATTTATATATTTTCAGCATAGTCTCGTAACAATTGGGGATAGGAGAAACTCCCCAAAACTATACAACAATGTTATACACTGATCCTGCTTTCATATAAGCCTACAATAAAACCTATGATTTATAGTACTTTGACCATGTTTGATTGCCCAGTTAGAATCTGATTATTTGCAACAAGTCACTGAGTGTATTTACAGTAAGCCATTTTACCTTGTGGGAACCTGTCTTGTCACCTCTTTGTCTGAGTTTCATAATCTTATCTTTGAGTGCTTTATCATTTGTGTCATATACAAACTTCTGTTTATTTCAGGATTTCAGATTGTACACATAGGTGTCTGATAATTTACTTCTCTTATCCCAAGCAGAAGTCTAAACATTTTTTCAAGTCTAACACTCTGTCATCCTTATCATACTTCTCAACTGTACAGATTTTCACAGAATTTCAGATTTTTGCCATTTATTTTTGATCTGTTTCTCACAAAATTGTGTTTTTCTGGGAAATCGTTTGGCAAGTTTTTGAAGAGTGAAGTCAGAAAATAATGACAGACATTTCAGATACAGACTTTCTACCTTTCAGAAAATTCATAGTAATGCAAAACCTGTTATTATATCAACTTTCTAAGTTTGAAAGAGCAATATTTAAAACTTGCCTCAATTTTTGTGCCTTTGTCTCCCCCCCCCCATTATTTATGGCTTGGGCTAGATTTCTTGCTCTAAGAAGTTGAGAGGTATGATTCTTATCAGCAGGTAAAGTTCTATGTACGAGGGTGCTGCTGGACCCACTTTAGAATTGTAGCTTTTCTTGATCAATGTCTGCCAAAGATTTTTAGAACAAGCAATCATGTTCCGTAAAGACACTAAAATGGTCTTTTTTCAAGGCGAAAGTTCAGCATCAAGTTAAACACCTCAAAAATAGCTTGATATGATTATTTGAATCCAGAGACTGCAAGAGGCTTTTGGCAGTTCTGTTTTCAGAAACTGAACTCATATCTTCATTGTGGAAGTTAATTTTCTGGACGAACACATAAAATAATCTTTCAAAAAATATAATTTCTTCAAATTAGACATCCTCTGGAGGCAATCGCAAGAAAATATGGCCGTCATCATCTCCAACCACACTGGTGAAGAAATCTGGTCTGACTATGGTAAATGTTTGCTCTCCTCATCTTGTGAATCTTAGCAAAATGGAGAGGTGGATTCCCTTTGACATATTTGCATAGATAATTTCCTAGAGGACAACAGTTTTGTTACAGTCCTAAAAGGTACTGTTGTCTTTTGAACCAAGTCAAATTTTCTAGTGTTACTTACTATTAATCTATAAAAAGCCAGGCATTGGACATGTAATGAACAAGATACCTGATCCTTAGGTGACTAGTTATTGACTATCCACTCACTTTGTGTTTCAATGGGCTGATTCAGAAGTGTCTGCACTATAGAAGTCTGCATCAAGACGTCCCCACCAAAGTAGCAGATAATTTAGTAAAGAAAGACGAAGAAGAAACATCTGTGATTCTGGCAGCCAGAAATGGAAAAGACTGAAAAAAATCATATTATATTTTAGGTGCCTCCAGGTGTGGGGAAGGCTAATGCTCAGGTTCATAGCTTCAGAGGTGTGTACTAGGCTAATGGCCCTGGAGCCTATATAAGCCTAGCCCAAGAAGATTTCCTGGCATCATGCCGCCCAAAGTTAGTTCCCAGTGCCCCTGTTACGCAAGGCCACTGAAGTGATCCCCAGGATGAGCTTTCTATTTCCCACCCACTCGTCAAGATTTCTCTTAAAGAGGGCCAGTGAAGTTCTCTGCTTGACGTGAATGGGAAGTTTGTTCCAGAGTATGGGAAGTTTCTGGGTTAGGAACCTGTCCCTCCAGCATGTTCTGTTTACTGTGGTAATGAGGTTAAGGTCCCTGGAATGTGCAGCATGGAGGGATTGGGATTTCTTTAGGTGTTCAAGCAGAGATCGCCTCTAAGTAGGCGATAAGGGACAGAGTACAGCTGGAGTTTTTTGAGTCTGCATTTGTCTAAGGCCCAAGATCCTCTTAGTTAGGTATTTTTGTGGCTTTTCCAGTTGTTGTAGGTGTCTAGTGAGGTACATACCAAATGGGCCATTGTATTCTATAATAGGTCTAATGAGGGATGAGTAGAGAGGGATTATGACCTCTTTCTTACTGGATGAAAAACCTTTTGTAATGAGATGTGCCACATAGAAGGACTTTCTGACTACAGTGGCAATGTGGTTATCAAAGAAGAGGTTGCTGTCACCTTATGTCCCCAGGTCTCTTATCACTCCTTCGGTGTTTAGTGGACTACCACCTATGTGGTAGTTCATGGACACTGAATCTTTCCCAAAGGGAATGACAATGCACTTTTTGGCATTGAGCTTAAGGCCATGGTTGTGGCACCAGTCATTGGTGTCAGTGAGGCCTTTTTGTAGAATGTCTACATCAGTTGGAGAATCAATAATGGCTCCCAGTTTGCAATCATCTGTGAACATGGTCAGCCAGAGTCCCTTTGCATTGACTTGAACCTCAGAGAATTAGATGCCAAACAGGAGAGGACCTAGGACCGATCCCTGTGGGACACCACTTGCAACTGGTCGGTAGTCAGATTCGGAGTGCGCTACTTTCACAGAGTGGGTTCTATCAGTGAGCCAGTTGGCAAACCATCTTATTACATAGGGGTTTATGCCTAGTTTAGTTAGTCTATCTATGATTCTTGAGTGAGGGATGATGTTGAAGGCCTTGGCAAGATCTAGGTAGGCTGTGTGAACTACCATGCCCTCATCCACAGCTCTGGTGACAGACTTGAAGAAGTCTATCAGGTTGAGCAGGCATGATCTACCTTTCACAAACCCATACTGCATGGGGTCCAGAGTTTGGAGATTCCCTATGTCCTTATTTATAAGGTCCATGATGATGCGCTCCATAGCCTTACATATCAGACTCATCAGGCTAATGGGGCGGTAGTTCCCAGGGTCTGTAGTCGCTCCCCCTTTGTGGAGTGGGATGACCATAGCAGTGCGCCATTCGATAGGAACAAAGCCTGAAATGAGGCTGTGATTGAACAGGGTACTCAGGTGTGGTGCCAGTTCACTATGTAATTCATGTAGAACACAGCCAGGGATATTATCAGGTCCCATGGAAGTTGTAGTCTTGGCTTTGGACTGTGCGGTTTTTACCTGTGTAGCCATGATAATAGGGACTTGGCATTTCTCAGGTATTGTGATAGGCCGTTTAGGGAGTGAAAAGGGAGTAAAGTTCGCACTGAACCTGTCAGCCTATATGAATATAGCCATGTAGATTCTTGACATAACTATAGAATGCCTTGTGGTTGTCTTTAGAATCTGCAGCAATTTTGTTTTCAAAGCTAGCTTTAGAGGATTTGATGATGGATCTCAGTTTTTTGCTGAGGCTAAAAAAAGGAGTTTTTCCAGTCTTGGGATGTCACCCTTTTCTGCAACAGTTTTTCCCTTCTGTTGTAGTTTGTTTATGGTAGGGGACCACCAGATCGGCTTCCTTTTTTTGGAGGAGAGTGTTTTGGTTCTGTTTGGGATGGCCCATTCCATGCACTTGTGTATGTGCTCATACAGTGCATTGGTGTATGATTCAGCAGTCATATACCTATTTTCCATTTGCATGGGTGTCGTGAAGTTAGCCACCTCTGTTTTTAGAAGCCCAAAATTGGCTCTGGAGGAGATTTTTATGGTGGTTTCCTTTGGGGGGTGGGGGGGTGGGATGTGGATATCCATGGTGATTAGCTTGTGGTCAGATCTGAACAGGGAGGAGTTGATTACTGGTGTAGAGCAATGGTCACCCATGTTAGTAATAACCAGGTCAAGGATGTTTCTACACCTGGTGGGGGTAAGAATGAGTTGGTCCAGGGCATTGGAATTAATGAATTCCAGAAAACATTGAACAAGTGTGTTGGTACAGGAGTAATTTTCCCAGTTAATGGAGGGGTAGTTAAAGTCTTCCTTTACAGGTGTATTTGGCTGTACCCTAATATTTTCCAGTGTGTTTGGGAGCCTTGGGGCATGGTGGGGGATCTATAGTAGGCTACAATCTGGATTGCAGTTTTACCCAGTGTTCATTGTACCTGAAGTATCTCTGATGCGTTATGTTGGGCTACTAGTCTGGAGGTGTGCATATCCTTTATGAATATGGAGACACCACCGCATTTAGTGCTTTGGTCCAGGTTTAGGGGCCAAAAAGTGTGGTATGAATTATAGCCTGGTAGTGCTGGGGTGTTCTCCGGAGCCTTGAACCATGTCTCGGTCAATGCACAGATGTCGATGTTCTCCATTTTAAGGAGTGCTTTGAGCTAATGCATTTTGAGATTTAAACTTCTAGCTTTGAGTAGCATAACCCTCAGATTGAATTTGCTTGTAGCTGTTATGGTGGTAATTTTGTGTTTAGAACATTGCCTAAAAAAGGCACTATAGGGGTGGCAAGAGCCTTGGCCAGTATCCGAAATCCCTGGGGTGACAGGTGCAGGCCATCTCTGGCGAAGCATCAAGGTCTGTCGATCATGTCATCCCAGGTAGACAGATACTGGATCCCCTTAGAATGACACCAGAAACTCAGCCAATTGGTGAAGTCAGTCATTTTCTGCTTGTATTGTGGTATAATTCTGGGTGATGGTAGGATGCTACTCAGAGCTAGGGTCATACCTGCCTGGGCAACAAGATCAGAGAGCTCCTCTATGTCTCTTTTCATGTAGTCCAGGGAGGTACGTCTCAGGTCATTCACACCAACATGGACAATGACAGAGTCATATTTGTACCTGTTGTGGAGTGACCTAAGTGCATGCGTTATGTGGCAGATCCTGGCACCCGATAGGCAGCTGACCGTAACTTTCCTCCTTATCCAACATAGTGAGTGAGACATCAGTGTGCCTTACTATTGAGTCACCTCTGACTAGTGTATTGGATAAGCTGTTTTGCCTTATGGACTTTGGTTGAGTGAGCTGTGTGTCTCATGGTTTGTGCTGGGATGTGGTGGTTGTTTGTGTTTCTGCCTCAGAGGTCTCTGTTTGGGCAGAATTTTATTGAGACCCTCTGCGAAAGCAGGTGTGTGTTTTGTGTTACTGTGTGAGGGTTGTGGTGGTGTATGTTCTGGAGGGCCATATGTTGAATGTGGTGTGGTACAGGTGTTATCCTTTTCTTCTTCACTGGCTAATCCAGTCTTGGCTGGAGAGTGCTTGGCTTCCAATTTGGCTATATATGTGCATTTCTCACAAGTCATAGTGCTGGGATTTAAGAGAGGGTTGTCTGTGTACATGAGGCAGTTGCTACACTGCCTCAGAATGACCATGTTCATCAGGTTGACAGGAGAAAGCACATGGAACTGTCCATTAGACATGCCTGGATATGAGCTCAATATATTAAGTTCTGAAGCCTTTTACAGGAAAAATATCATTCAAAGTGTCTTGAGTCTGTACAGAGCACTGCCAAACACTTGAGGGGAAATTAATACGTAGACCCTGAAAATTTAAGAATGAAGTAGTTAGGCAGCTATTCTGAAGTTAGAAAGAAATCAAGCAGTACTTACTGAAAATAAAGAATTAGCTTGTCAAGAATGATGAAAAGAGGGCAGTCACATGAATGGCTACTGCCTGGCTACTACTAATGCTGGTCACAACACAGCTTCACTCAGTTGGGATACAATACTCCTTTGCTTCTTCTCTCACCAGAAGCACAATGTTAGCACCAATCCCAAAAAGAGAAGCAGGCCACAGCCTGTTTGGTGATTCACAGTCTTGTCCCAGATGATGGAAGGCTCTGCAGGCTTGTAGCCTTTTTCTGGTAGATGCCTCAAACAGCAACCAGACCAATCAGGTATGTTAAGCACAGACACTCACTCTCCAACCAGAAAGAGTCAGGAATCAATGTATTCTGCTCCTACTCTCACCAGGATCAGAATATAAGCACATATTCCAAGCTGTCACCTTTAAAGCAGTTATTAAGCTTTCTGAGGACGTAGAGATTTTTACAATTTGGACATTTTCAGCTAAGTATGTCTTCTTAATTTGAATTTCTTTTTTGGAATCAGTTTTGCTCAGAACTCTTTCCTTGTTGCACATTAGTAAAACATTTAGAGGGGAGTGAGGGGAAATGCAGCAGGCTTTCTTGTTTAGAGTAGGTAGACAAATGTAAACTCTAACATGCAACAACTGTACTGTCTTTTTTTTTTGCAAGTACTAGATCTTGCCAAAGAAAATTATATAATCTAAATGTTTCTTATGCTCAATAAAAGCCTATAAATTAAAAGTACGGCATGGAGAGGAATTTATGCTCTTGTTCAAAACAAAACAATCACTGTAAATGGTAGGTCTACTTCAACTTGTAGAAAATAAGTTTGCTGTGGCACACTATACTGATTATATAATGAACTACAGCAAGAGGGAATATTGAATTATTCAAAACAGAGCTCAGATCAAGTTATCAAAATGTACAGGACGAGAAATATGAACATTGCTTTGGAAGGGAAAGCCCCTTTGCACATTCCATGTGGTGAACTTCAGCACTAACCCTGTACTCACTTGTACAATCTCTTAGATTGCAAAGCCACAGTGACTGAGGTTTTGTGAGCTTGAAGTGTTAGATATAAACAGAGGGCAATGGGGGGTGTTTTACAGGTAATATGGCCATATCGAACATGGTAGGAGACAGACGTATACCTAGAATGATAAAAAAGGGGGTAACAGTTTCAGATGAGCTTGTTACCCTGCAAAATCATTGTTCTGGAGAATTTTGCACTTGGCGCCATAGTAAAAGAAGTGGTCACTACTTTGTGCAAGCTACGTCACTCGCTGGACAGGACTATTGCTGTCCTTTTCTTTTGATTGTCTATGCTCTTTGCAGAAGTGAATTGTTAGTCCAAGTATAACCTACATGGCAGTTCTATGGGAATTTGACAGCCATGGCATCACCTGAGCCCCCTCTTCTCATAGGACATCATTTATTTATGACAAGAAGACAAAAAAACTTTTAAGCTTTCATTTACTTTTTTTTAAATATATATAAAATATAAACAAACCATGTTTGTAGAAGTACTGGAACAACTATAATATAATATAACATAATATAATATAATATAATATAATACAAGTCTCCAGAAAGCACTCCACTGTCAATGTTTACTATGTGTAGTAAACTGAAATAAATTAGTACAGTCAATATTTCTGTCACTTTCTTCACAAAAGTAGCTATCATTACATTTTTGGAAGCAGTCTGTGTGAAAGCATTATCAGTACATGCCACTAATACAGCCCAGAATTTTTTAATTACTATTTGACATGTGTATAAGTCAGAACCAATTTTTAAAGCTAATATTTTGTCTGAAATATTATGACTTATAAACATATACACTAAGTTTTGCAAATATACACTGTGTTAGTATCAGTATTGAGAACATTTTTGTTGACATTGATACATTTAAACATTAAAATTAGCATATTTACATGTACTGAGTGATTTTTTTCAAGATTGCCATAACTCATGTTATAACATGCTCATCTAGATGTGAAACTTGTACAGTCTGCTACCAGAGCTGTACCTGACTTATCCAAGTGCAGAGACAGGTTCCTGATCTGGTATATCCCTCTACTTTAAGTTGAGGAGTTTTTAAAGCCTGTAGCAAACTGCTTGCTAGATCTGTAGCAAGCAGTTCACTACAGTGTATTCTTACTATACCATACATGAAGCGCTGAAGTGCATTTCGGTACCAGCATTCAGAAATATTGGTACAAAAGTGAATGAGGGTACTGTCTACTACACATCAATCTGCATCTCCTGACTGTGCCTCCTAACGCTTTGTGTCCAGGATCGAGACTCCCTTTGTACCATTCTAGCTATAGTTCTGTCTCCTATCATGTTAGATATGGCCATATTACCTGTTAAATGTTTCAGCTGTTTACTGTACCAGCTACTTATCTGCTTGCTGTATTATACATGGTTAGAAAGGGCAATGACCTCCCTCAGTTACTTCTAATAAATAATAAATTATTTTTACACTTATTTTTGCTTATATAGGTGACTAACACTCCATCATTAACATCTTGCTTTGTTTGTGAACTAATGTTCTGAATAAAATTCACATTAAAGCCCTTATGTAGGAATACCTTATATACTTTCAGGTCTTTTTGCAATTTTATCACTGGCCATTCTTAAAAGTTGGTCTTTTGATATATTTTATGCCACATTGGGAGGGTATCCACTAATATACCTTTGTAGATTTTGAGCCTTGATGGATTGATAGGATAATTTAGACAGTAAAGTGTTCCCATCCTTGCATGTGAATGGAAATGTGATTTGTACCTAAATGCACATCAAATATGAAGGCGAAAGCATAACACTGCCTCAATAATTCTAAAATATAGCAAACATTTTCAACTTTCTCCTTCCACAACAAAAAACAGTTATGTGTGTAATGCCTCAAAACATAATAATAGCATTGAACAAATTTGTATCAAGTAAACTGCAAATTCTCTGGAAGCCAAGAATGAACAGGCATATGAACAGGTTAACCTCATTGTTGCGCAAGCAACAATTTCCATCACAATAAGACAGTATCAGCTAAAACAAATTCAGAGAGAGAAAGTAACATATACGTAAACCTGGTTTCCTGTTTAGAATATTCAGTCAGAATTTATCTGACACCTTCATAAAGTGATATGCTAGTATTTAAATGGGTCTAGATTATATATTCAAAGTTTCAAAACTTCGAATCTCATATGTTCGACAATATATGAGCAAAGTCTGAAACATTGAAAACATAATAAAAAATAAAAAAAAAACTTGCCTCAACACTCTGAGCAGGGGGGCAAGCCCTCCACACCCCCCTACTTAAATCTACCAACTCCGAGATCGCACTTCAGTGCAGAAAAGGGAACTTTTCCCATTCTGCGCTGTACGGAGACGTTGCTTTTCAACTTCAAAATTTTTAAAGATCGATCATATGGTGTCGACCATATGACATTCGAACTTTAAAACGTTTGAATAATTAATAGGGACCCATTTAAATTACTGATATCAAAATATGTCAATTTATTATCTGGTAGAATCTGAAACTTAGCAAACTTGTTTTGCTCATACAAAATTTTAGAATATGTTCAGAAAATATCACTTCCCTGAACTTATAGGTCTCTTAGGTTGGCAACTGATGTTCTAATTTAAATTTGGTATACCAAATAATAAAAGACATCTAGAATTATTCATTGACAAATATTAATATGTATCTATCAGGGATTAATTGGTAATTATTTTTTACATTTATAATCTCATTTAACTTTTTTATGTCATATTTCATATCCACAAGTCCATGACCATTGTTGCTGATTAGATAAAAAATATGGCTTTATTGCTTCTTAACTCATTCAGTGTCTTATTTCGAAAGCAGAAAAATAATTGTATTGTTTATAATTCCAGGCCTTGCAAACCGGCACAGGCATATGTACAGCAAGGTGTTCTATAGCTATGACATCAGAGTTAACTGGGAATTTGTATTGTCTGTTATCTCCACCCAGTGCAAGTTTTAAATAAAAGTCATATTTTGTACAGATATATATATATATATATATATATATATATATATATATATATATATATATATATATATATATATATATATATATATATATATATATATATATATATATAGGCTCATAGGTTCATGGATAGTTACTAGACATGCCATCCAGGAGACTATTGAGAAGCCCAGCCCACTATTTTTTCCAAATGCCCAGTTAAGTATCTCACTTAGAGTTACACAGTAGGCAAATGTAGGCTGAGGGAATCAAACCATGGTCTACAGGAAACAATTAATTACCAGCTCATAGCCTTAATACTCTGTGGTTTGTCAAGGTACGTGGTAAATCAAACTGAGCAGCTGGAACAAATTTCAAACCGCACAAAAAATTGTGCATCATTTAATGCAAAAGATGAAATGTTAATAACTTGTGCTTGTATTGTAGAAGAACTGCCTCCAGTACCTACTTGCAAAGCTGAAGACAAAGTCAGTTCTGCTGTTCCTTCTAGATTTTGACCTTGTTGTGCAAGGTATTTGCAGGATCTTCTTTCCTTGTGAGATGCTCTGAATGCCCCACCAGCTCTGGCAGTGCCAGCCCCATTTTTATTCTGATTGGCAGTTATTCTGCTTAAGTGATGGTCATTGGCAGTTAGTTAAAAAAATGGTCTAACAATTTAATTAGATTTTTCTGCATCTGAGATGTCAGGAATACAAGGTCTGACAAAAGCCAATGTCCTCCTTCATCATTTATTGTTATTATCAGAATCATTTACAATTCAAAGGACACTTTTTATATTGTTTTTTTTTTCAGTGCTAAAAACAGCCATTTAAATGATTGATATTGAAACTAAATTGGCTAGCATACCTGCTAAAATACTGAAAAAAAGACAGAAACTACAGAGGAAATGCAAAGATCAAATATTGCTCTTGTTTTTTAAACTTCATTTTTTTGCAGGTGGCAAGCCACCCACACACCTCAAATTTATATATGCCATGCATAAAAGGGAACAGTCAGAGAAAAGTAATTGTCAAAATTAATATATGCAAGTCAGATTTTTATCCTTTTGGTCTCACATTTTAGCACTCAGTAATTTGAGCGTTTAGATTTCAAATGGTTACCCCCCCTTTAAATATCAACATAATCCTGGTTAAGCTTTATGATATTTATGTCCGTAACACATTCATTCTTAAACTTTACATTGGCTGACAAAATCTTAGCAAACTTGCAAAATCTGGATGTTAATAAAAAGGTTTAACTTCTTGTTTCAAAACATGTTTTTTTTTCAAAATATTTTTCTTTTCTTGCGGCAGATAAGTATCATATACGTGGAGCTACCTGTTAAATTGAGTTACCAACATTTATTTTAGAAATTCTTTTATTGTTAACCCCATAAATCTGATGTTTTAGCAAACGTAAAGCCCATGTTATCCGGATAACTGATATACAATCAGAAGTATTTTTTTTCCCAAAATAGTATCTGTATTGTTGTTGTTGTGTCTTTCGGCTTTTCCCGGTTAGGGGTCACTACAGTGGAACTCTGGTTCGTTAATGATTGGTAGTTGATTTTTACATGCCAAGTTACCAGCCCTGATGCACAACCTTCAATGAAGGTACGCCCATTCACGCATGTCTCCACTCAGAAGACGCTCTAGCTGAGAATCGAACCAGACAGCGTCTTACTGTGAGGCGACAACGCTTCAAGTTGAATATATAACTGTTTTAGTTCACCACTTTCAATACCAGTTGTCACCTTAGAGATTATGACAATAATATTTACAGTTGCCATTAAAACCAAATTTTTAGTTCCAATTTTCAGTAATGCTTTCAATTTACATTGTCCACACCAGGGTCATCCACCGACCATGCATATGCAATCCTTGAAACTAGTTTACGATACTCTCTTCCTTATATTAATAAATGAGGTTTGAGACAAACCAATTTGTCCAGGACCCTCTTTGGTGGACAAGGTGAGGGGTAGTATAGGAGGAATGGGGAAGGAGGGAGTGTGTGGGGGGGTTTGCTGTAGGCTAGATAGGTAGCTGGGCTCTGGGCATTAAGGGATTAATTGGTATGGGGAGTTACAGGAAGTGATGTAGGTTTAGGAAGGGATTTTGTTTTTATAGTTTCTCAGCAGAGGAAGTGGGGTCACATTTTGGCGGGAGTTGTTGAAGTTAACCCATGTCCAGGACGACCTGTAGATACTTCAGTGGAAGGTAAGCTTCAAATGATGTGTGTGTGGGATGGTGTGCATTAGTGATGAGTTGGTAAGGATGGGTGGGGAGTATAGTTTACTGTTTTGGTTAATTTAATTAATTTAATTTTTTTTCCCTTCCTTCATTGCTAGATGAGTGGAGCACGGAGATGGGTCATGTGTGGAGGGTAGGCATTAGAAGAATGAGTGGAGAAAAGCCCCGGGGCTAGTTGCAGGTGCTGGTGGGGGGGTAGGGCAGCATGGATGGTGGTGGGTGTTACTTATCTGGCCTGTGTTTTAAGTTAAGGATGGTGCCTCTGGTAACTGCTGCATTTTCCCTGGATCCCCTATCTTACCTTATGTGGTTCTCCTCGCTTCCTGGACTGCTTCTGGTGATTTTGTGGTACATAGCTCCTGAGAGGAGGGGGAGCAGGGCCTTCGGCATGGTCCTTGGTGTCTCACCATCTCTACCCCGCACTTAAGGGTTGTTTTAGGCTGACCGTGGGTGGAGAAGTTGAAGTTGATGAGCGGTAATCCTTTCCTGTGGTAGGTCTTTGAGTATATGCTTTTCAGCCATTTTCCAGGTTGGGCACCATTTGTTTGCAAGGGCTGAGGCTCTGCGCATGCACTGTGAGGTGGAGAGCCGTTATTTCCACCTCAGCACTCCAGAGAGCTTTACTGGATTAGTCTTGTAGCGCTACCGGGGAGAATAAGCAACAGGTATAAAAGAAAAAAAAAGAATTCACTGAATCAACAGCGAGTCAGGAAAGACTTGTGCCTGCTTTTGCAGTGGGTATACTAAAATTGGAATACATAAAAATAGCATGGTCCCTGTGTAAGAATAACAGGCAAGTTTGTGATGCAGCCAATATTTTTAGGTGCAAAGGGGAATGCACATAGAAGGGGAGTGCTTCCCGTTCAGGCTGCTCATGATACTAGATAGCCACTCTTTAGGGAAGGGTGGGAAACGTAGTAATATATATATATATATATATATATATATATATATATATATATATATATATATATATATATATATATATATATATATATATATATATATATATTTAAAACAGAAATGTGGACTTTATCACGGTGGAGTCAGGGTTCAGGGGGGTGAGCGGGAGAGCTCTGACGTGAACGCTGGGTCGGCAGATGTATTAAGCATAATAAAAATATATATATTTTTTTTCCAGAAAGGTATAGTATAGAGCTAATATTAAAAGTATCCCTGCTTGTCCCAGAGTTTGCTGGATTGATTGAGGGCTGTGGAGTGGCCTAGTGGGCTAAAGCACTATGTTGTAGTGGACAGGGTGCTGGGTGCAATTCTTGAAATACTGGGTGCAGTACTTGGCAGGGGTGTAGATTTGTGATACAGAGCTGAGCTGACTGAGTGACCACTGAAGGAAGTTTAATGGGAAGGGGTTGAGTGGGCTAAGCACATGGCTGTAATCATTAGTTAATGTGTGTGTTGTTTTTTTTTTTTTATTCTCCAGATGGTTAACATGCAGAGACTTCGGAAGTGTTGGGAGGTGATAGTGGCAGAGGCAGAAGAACTTTTCCAAGGGGTGTCTACTGTTGAAGTGGAGGTGACAGAGCAGGTGAAGGAATCCAGTCAGAAGAGGTGGCAATCCACTCCAAGGTCTACGGCGATGGCTCATGGCAAGAAGCAGTGAGTATTGAAGGAGGTGGTTCTAGCTGGCCCATCAGTTCCAGGCGGGACTCAAGACGGAGGATCAGGCAACAATCTTACTTAGACTGTTTTGGCAGGTGGGGAAGGTGCTGAGAACACTGAAGTAACTGGGGAGGATAAGGAGGCTTGTGGGATGGATTTTGGTAGAAAATGGAACATTGTGAGGTGTGGTTGCAGAGGCTGCTGGGGTTTCTGGGTCCAGTGGGGGGGGGGCAGTTAGGGGGCCAGCACAGGGTCAGTGGGTAGTACATGATGGGGCTTGGAACTAGGTTTTTAGTTTGGTCTTCGCCAGGGCAACTGGTTAACCACACAGGCCTTGGGTCAGAGAGTGGGTGCAGTCATTTTGACACCGCACATTCCTTCTGCGGTCAAAGAGAAAATTTGGAAAGGGAATTATGTGGATGTCTTTGAGTTAATTGACGTGGAGCGGGTACAGTGGTTGGTTGAAGTGGAGTTGGCTAACCGTAAGGATATGCTGGCCACCTTGGCTGCAATGGGGAGGAAGAGAGTAGGTAGACTTTGCCCTATGACATGGGATAACTAGGTGGTAAGTTTTGTTTATTACATGGCGGTGCAAATGTAAAAGGATGGGGCTTTGGCTTTGCCACTTTTGGGTTACTTTCACATGATTTGGGAGGCACAGCATTTACTGCTAGTGAAAGCTTGGTTATGGTATGATTAGAGGTTCCGGAAGTGGAAATCAGTGGACCCTTCCTTTGCTGGGAGGTGCGGCATCCCGACATCTGGTTGGCTACCATGATGGACAGTTATGGGGGGATTAATAGAAGGGGGCAAAGGAGGATAAGGGGTTGGGGTTGGTGTGTGTTGGGCCTTTAATGGTGGAAGTTGTGGGTGGGTAAGGTGCAAGTTCTTGCACGCTTGTTGAAGGTGTGGGGGGAATTATCCAGCTGTTCAGTGCAGGCACCATGAGATTAACTCGATGACTCCAAATTTTGCGTCAGGGGAGGGCGGCTTTTCTCCTGTGCAGGGGTTTCAGATCCTTAGGGGTAGAGGCAGTTTCCATGGACTTCAGGGAGGAGGGCTTTTCAGGGGGGTAGGGGAAGGGTCGCCTTTTCCCCTTAAGGTGGAGGTTTTATGACAGATGCTCCAAGGCTTTCCCGATCTTGTGCTTAAGAAGCAGATATTAGATGGGTTTTATCATGGGTTCGGTATTAAATCTAGGGTGGTTTGCAAGAATCTGCTATCAGTGTGGGGTAAGGAGGACATTTTGCAGGGTTTGCTTAAGATGGAATTTCAGGTGGGTCAGTTACTGGGCCATTTTGACAGTCTGCCGTTTGACACCTTTAAGGTTTTTTCATTGGGTCTGGTACCAAAAAAATGGTGGGGGAGTTCAGGTTGTTTCATCATATGTATCCCAAAGGGGGCTCAGGTAATGATTTTATTGCAGGGGAGGATGCCAGGGTTAGTTATGCATCCTTGGATGATGCTGTTGGGGTTATTAGGGGTTTTAAGGAGCCGTGGTTAATGAAGGTGAATACTGACTCAGCCTTTCATTTGCTGCCAATGAGGCAAGAGGACTGGCCATTACTGGGCATGGTAGTAGGTAACAAATTTTATTCTGACAAGGCTATGCCAATGGGTTGTTCAATTGCATATGCAACATTTGAGAAATTCAGTACAGCACTTCAGAGGGTGTGGCAGCAGAGGGTTGGTAAGCAGAAGGTGGTACATTACCTGGACGATTTTTTGTTAGTTGGGGAGGGACAAGAAGGTGTGCAGGAAGGGCTGTGGGAATTTTTGTGTATGTGTGATGATTTAGGGGTCCCACTGGCTCAGCATAAGTTGGAAGGTCCAGTAAAGGCTTTGGAATTTTTGGATTTATTGGTGGATGCAGAATGGGGATTGTTTTGCCTGCCCATGGATAAGATAGACAGACTGAAAGGTACACTAAGGTTGGTTGTGGCTAAGGATAAGGCATGGATCCACACAGTTATAGAGCTGTTAGGGTTGTTGAATTTTGCATGTCAGGCGGTGAAGCCAAGGTGTACTTTCTGTAGCTCAGTGGCCTTTTTGTTGAAAGGGGGTAAGAGTAAATGCCATTGGGTTAGGGTGAATAAGTTGGTATGGAAGGATTTGTTGCTTTGGTTGTGTTTTTTGAATTAGTTCAATGGGATTTCTTTTTGGCAGGTAGACTGGGTGGGGCAAGAGGAAAGTACAGTTTTGTACCTACCATAAATGTAGATGTTCGAGGATCCACATTGCTGCAGTCCTAACTATTGGGTAGTCCGCTGTCCAGTCGGCCCGAATACCAAAGTATATGGCTGACGTCGGTCAGGGCGCATTAGACTGACGTCAGTACGCCAGGGTACTAATGCGCATGACCGACGTCATATCCTCAGTCTTTTCTTGCCCCAGATGTCAGAAGACCCTAAAAAGATAAGGCCAAAAACCAAAAACTCCCAACAAACCTGCACCAAAATATATATACAAAATATACAAAATTAGCAGAATATAACCTCACCTACACAACCACCCCTAAACACAGAGGGGAAGGAGGGAGGGTAATTGGACTGCAGCAATGTGGATCCTCGAACATCTACATTTATGGTAGGTACAAAACTGTACTATGTTCTTCATTCCACATTGCTGCAGTCCTAACTATTGGGTAGAATCCCAAAGCAGAGGTAAGGGAGGCTGGCAAATCATAAGGAAGCAGGAACTGACAACATGCCTTGCAAAATAGCTGTGGCAAAACCAGCCCTAGACTTAGAGTAGAGAGGAAGGTGATAATGCTTAGAGAAAGTATGCACTGAACTCCAAGTAGCTGCCTCCAAAATATCCTTAGTTGCCACCCCCTCAGAAATGCTGTTGAAGTGGCAGTAGCCCTAGTGGAATGAGGCCTAATCCCAGCTGGAATCTCCTTGCCATGATGGGAATAACAAAAAGTAATGCAACACCCAATCCATCTAGAAATAGTTTGTTTTGACACAGGCTTGCCCTGAGAACTCAAAGCAAAAGAAACAAACAACTGCTGAGACTGCCTAAAATCCTTAGTCCTGCTCAAATAATAACGCAATTGCCTGTGTACATCTAAAGTGTGCAAAATCTTTTCCCCTTTATTTTGGGGATCTGCATAAAAGTAGGCAAATGAATAGTTTGGTTTAAAGCCACACTAGAAACCACCTTAGGCATAAAGGAAGGATTAGCACGTAAAGATACCCTATCCTTATGAAAAAATCAAAAAGGCTCCACTGCCATAAGGGCCTGCAACTCAGAAACCCTTCTTGCAGAAGTAATGGCCAACAAAAGCAGTCTTCCATGACAAGTATTTAAGTCAGCAGTAGCCGAGGCTCAAAAGCTTGTAGAGTAAGTTTCTCCAACACAATATTGCGATCCCAAGCAGGAGTAGGAGCTCTACGTGGGGTCTTATATTCTTTGCCCCTCTAAGAAATTGCTTGAACAAAGGATGCGAAAACAATGGTGGGTCACAATCATAGTGAGCTGAAATTGCTGCAGCATGAATCTTAATGGAAGAGAAAGACAAACCTTTGTCCAATAACTCAGTAAGATATTGAAGAGCCACACTCAGATTTGGCTCAAATCTCCAAATTGTTTGCTGCACTCCAAAATAAAAATCTCTTCCATTTTTCTGCGTACACTTTCCTTGTACTAGGTCTCCTGGCTTCCATAATCACATTTAAAACTTGTTGAGGAAGTTGAGACCTGCTGTCTTTCAAAATAGAATATGCCAGGCTGTTAGATGAAGAGAGTGAAGCTTGACATTGAGCAGGTGACCGTCTCTGAGACAACAGGTGTGGAATCAAGGGTAAAGGCCATGGAGGCTTCTTTACCAGACTCCTCAGTAATGGGTACCAGTGCTGCCGAGGCCAATCTGGAGCTATTAAAATCATCCTTGGCTTGTCTTGTCTGATCTTTAGAAGCACCTTTGGAAGAAGAGGCAGAGGTGGAAACGCATACACATGAAGATTTTTCCAACTGAAAGAAAGAGCATCCACTTTCCAAGCTGTGTGATGAAACCTCTTTGTGCAAAACTTTGGCAGCTGGTGGTTTAGTGGAGAAGCGAACAGATCTATGTCTGGAGTTACATGAAGATCCAGTTTCCACTCGTGGGGATCCATGATTTGTCTGCTTAACACATCTGCTAAGGAGTTCTGTGCTCCCGGCAGAAACCTTGCCTGAAGAGTTAGTTGCAAGCTGAGCGCAGTCTCCCATAAAATCATTGCTTGCCTGCACAATGGGTAAGAATGTGTTCCCCCTTGTTTGTTGATGTACCACATGACAGTTGTGTTGTCTGTTAGAATCAACACCTGCCCTGGAAGAAGTAACTCCTTGAAAGCCATTAATGCAAACTGGACTGCTAACATCTCCTTCATGTTGATATGTAGATGCTGTAGTCTGGCAGGCCACTTGTCTTGTATCCACTTTCCATTTAGATGAGCTCCCCAAGCAATGTCTGAGGCATCTGTCGTTAGAATCTGACTCGCCTCTGGCCGGGTCACAGAGAGTCCCTTGTTTAGTGACATTCCTGAGCCCACCACAAAAATTCCTTTTGAATGCAAGGTATTATTTGAATGACAGTGTCCAAATCCTGGCAGTGCTGTGTCCATACATTTTTGAGATACCATTGTAGCTTCCTCATATGCAGTTTGGCATTGGGAAGCACCAGAATACAAGATGCCATGAACCCTAAGGCTTGAAGGACTGTCCTTGCAGTCAGCCCGGACTGAAGAGATAGTTGATGGAAGTAACTGGAAAGATTCTTGTTTGTCCGGGTCTAAAAAAGCCATTTGGGCTGCTGTATTCAGGCTCACACACAGAAAGCACATGTCTTGAGAGGGTACTAGACTGGACTTTATTTCGGTCACAGAATACCGTAGGCATCTTAGCACTGCTATGACATATTCCAAATGCTGTAGAAGGTCTTCCTTTCTTGAGCCAGAATCAGGCAATCGTCCAAGTAAGGATAGATTTGAATTCCTTTTAGCCTGAAGAAAGCTATCACTGGAGCCAGAACCTTTGTGAATACTCTGGGTGCAGTAGATAAGCCAAAGGGCAAATGCAGAGGAACTGATAATGAGAATTTCCAGCTCGAAAACGCAGATACTTTCTGCAACTTAGTCTTATAGGCACATGAAGGTAAGCTTCCTTGAGATCTAAAGTTACCATCCAGTGATCTTTGCCCAGCAGAGGTAAAAGCTGTTGTAACGTCAACATTTTGAACTTGGGAATGTCCAGATAAGTGTTGAGGATAGATAAATTCAAAATTGGTCTCCACATGTTCCCCTTCTTCGGTACTAGGAACAGGCGAGAATAAAATCCTAGGCCCCTTTCTGGCACAGGAACCGCTGAATGGCCCCTATTTGGAGTAACAGAGAAATTTGCTTGTGAGCCTCTTGTCTTTGTAGAGGAGGAATGTCTGGCATGCCTTTGAAAGGAGGCATTCAAGATATTGATGGGGTGTATTTGGGTGATGTGAGTTTGAATTTATTTAAAGTTCACTTAAAATTATTTCTAGAGGGTATGGTGAAAGTTATGGGATAAGAGGGGGGAACAGCCTGGGAGTATGCTGGTGGCCGGAGAAGAGGGACAGAATTGTCCTCTTCTGTTCCCCCCCCCCCAGGTAAGGGTGTTGATGGCATTGAGTTCGGGGATCAAGTCAGCTGTTGGATGCTGCTTGATAATAGGTGAGCTTATTTGGACGCTGCTTAATTTGGAAGGGCTGAACAGGTATGCTGCCCATTTAAGGTTTGGTCAGAGTGAGTAGGTACTCTGCCCTGATGAACGATTGAACAAGGTACGCTGCCCTGATGAATGACTCTGTCAGGGTGAGTGGACCCCTGAAGTTGTTTGAAAGAATGTGAAATTTCCTGTTATTTTTTTCATGTGAATAAAGTCAATAACTGGTTGTATTAATAAAAGTCGTCGACTGTCTTTTGGTGTTGATGTGAGTTATTTAAAGGGGGCCGAGAAAAATGAGGTTTGGGACAAACCAATTTGTCCAGGACCCTCTTTGTGGTACAAGGCAGGGGGAGTGGGGTAGTATAGGAGGAATGGGGATGGAGGGAGGGTGGGGGGTTTGGTTTGGGCTAGATAGGTATCTGGGTTCTGAGCATTAAGGGGTTAATTAGTTTGGGGAGTTAGAGCAAAGTGATGTCGGTTTAGGGAGGGACTTTGTTTTTATAATTTGTCAGCAGAGGAAATGGGGTCACATTTTGGCGTAAGTTGTTGACCCTCCCTCCCTCCTGTTTTTCATGTTGTGTTAACTTGTTTGCAATAAGTGCAGTGGCACAGAAGAGGGACAGGCTTGTTCTCTTCTGTTCTCCCTCTAGGTAAGGGTATTGATGGCACTGAGTTCAGGGATCAAGTGAGTTGTTGGACGCTGTTTGATAATAAGTAAGCTTATTTGGATGTTGCTTAATTTGGAAGGGATGAGCAGGTATGCTGCTGATTTAAGGTTTGGTCAGGGTTAGTAGGTACGCTGCCCTGAAATTGTTTGAAAGAATGTGAAGTTTCCAGTTATTCATTGCTTTATGTAAATAAAGTTAATAATTGGTTGTATTAATAAAGGTCATCAACTGTCTTTTGGTTTTGTTGTGAGTTATTTAAAGGGGCCGGGACAACATACCTGTGTGCAACATATTCAGAAGTAAATTGCCTCATGGAGAAAACAGCCATTTGCATCTACTTCAAACATCTCCCTATAACTTAATCTATTCTAAATTATATACCTACATCTGTCATCTTATTTTTCCGTCTCATTTTTCCTCTACTACATCCTTCTTTTTTATTTGCTATCCTTGCTCCTCCTGGAACTGCCCTGCATTTTCATCTCTTCCACTCTCTCTTCAAGTCAGAAGAAACAGTGTAAAGTGTCTACCACAGGAATTTTGAATCACTACATTTTATAAGGAATTTCATAATTCCCGATTTACATATATGCATACACTGTACATATGTTTCATACTTTTGAATATTTTGATATTTATCTTGATATTTAGTACTTTGCGCTTTAACTCATTTTCTTAGGACTCAGCCCATCGACTCTCTCCTGATTTTACAGCTAGCTCACTGGCAGACAAAAGGCTACAAAATGGTAAGGAGATATCTCTTCTTCAGCCATAGCAGTGAAAGTCCCCAAAAGATCTACTCTTGGACCAGCCCTTTTCAGTACATTTACAAACAACTTCCCCACTGAAAGTACACATCATCCAGTAATATTTACAGCTGCCATTACAGCAATTCCTAACAGTGGTTTCAGTTTACATAGTAACACTTTTAAGTAGTAAAACCATTAATGAATATAAATTTAATTATGAGAACAGTTTTTGATTGCTCTCCTCATGAATTTAGGCATAGTAGAAATTGTTGCACTTAAGCCCTTGTATGCATTTAATTCAAAACACCATTTCATCTCTAGGGATAAAAGTTGATTATATACAATGGTAGAAAGTGGTGGAAACCTTTGTAATACTTGAAATTTGAAAGATCAATTATGCTGCACCTCAGTGAGCTGTCTAAATAAAGCATTATTGCAAACATTTTCTAAGATGTTTGACGGATTCTCATGACTTAGCTGATGATAGATTGACTTCTTTTGATATCAGTGACTTACACAGTTGCATAAAACATTAAAACAATTTGAAAGGTGACTGTAGTTCTGCATATATTTTTTTTAGATATGTTAAGTTTCTCTGTCTAAAGTTGCTAAAATTATGTTTTATTTTGATGATAATTATTACTCGAAGCTTTCGGGTACATTGTCAGCTCAAAAGCTAAGTTTTCATAATATAACTTATTAACTGGGTGGTTTCTCTAGTGCCTTAGTTTTAATGTTGCAAAGTGTCTATGCCAAAAATGATTGCTGTAAACTGAGATAAGTAAAGCGAACATTAAGCTTGGGCTACAAAAAAAAAAAAAGAATGGCCTGTGGCATGCTCTCCTTCGTAGCTGGGCTAACCTCTAAATGCAATTGCATGAGAATGCAACAATATGGATATAAGAATGTCTGAGTGTTGAAAACATCTCCCTAGAGCACTGGAACCTGTTGATTATGTCTAACTGACATATATATTATGCACTCCTTAAATAAAGGATGTTGCATGTACACTATTTCCATAAAAATAATTCATTTTTCTTACAGTCAGCCAGCATATTTGGCCAATTCCTACACAGAGTCAAAGGAAACTTAGAAAATTCCTCGCAGGTCATGTAAAACAAAATGTTACGATGTGGACATGTCTGACCTCTTCTGCTGGTGTGTGTGTGTGTGTGTGTGTGTGTGTGTGTGTGTGTGTGCGCGCGCACGAGCGCACTGTGGTAAATGTATATGTAATAAATATGGGATTCATGTAGATAGCTGGAAATCATTATAGTCAAAAGGACTAAAATTTGTAAATATTTTAAAGGCAGAATGGTCAAGGATATGGAGCATTGGGAAAATTCACAAAGAAAGTGTTGGCAGCCTGTTTAATAAAATACATTCTTAGAAGAGTTGGTAACACAGAAGGAATCTTTATAAGATGGAATAAAAGGCATGAATGATGGCCTGGTGGATGGATGGTTAGGTAGGTGGACAGATAGATCAATGGATGGATGTATGGATGGGTTAATGGATGGATGAGAAGTCAAAACACTTAAAAAGTTAAAAGAGTGGAAGCAATATGGAAGTGAAGATGGTGAAGTATTTATTAAAACAATGGAAGGCAAGAGGGATCTTTACTGCATATTTTATGTGAAAATTGGAAGAAATGAATGTAAATAACAATAAAGATCTTGTGTTTTGTTTGCAAAGTGGTGAATGGGAACTTTTGCTGCAAAATAAATTAAATAGTTGCATTGTCAGCTAGTTCATCTTTTTGGTACTGTTCAAAAATTAACTGTTTTTTTTTTTTTTGCTAAAAGAAATTGTATTGCTTATTTCAAAATAAGTATTCAATTAATAATATAAACAATAGCAGTAATGAATAACACAACTGCAAAGAATGAAAAAAAAACTATATATAATATGTACAAAAGCCTGAAATCAAAAACTTAAATGTCCAAAGTTCCATCAAGAGATTCTTTCTTTCAGTTGTCATTTTTTTACTTTAATTCTGTAGACATTTGAAATAAGATTCTGTTGATAAAATTTAATAAGAATGATCATTTTCAGCAAAGGATTATTGGTAAATGGCATTGGGTGAATTCTCTGTTCTTTAACTATTGATTCCCCTAAGGCTGTTTCTTTTAAAAAGGATAAAAAGGCTCTAAAATATGGTGAATTGCTGGATCTCCATTCTTTAGTGATATGTTTCCTTGCAACTGCAAAGATAGTCCATAAGAGAAAAAGATTATCACATTTCATATCACAAGTATCATGTATATTAAACAAAATTAAAGACATAAATAAATAAAAAAATGTCTGAAAATAAAGCTTTCACAAAGTCATTTATATTACTCCAAAATAGATTTAGAGAAGAATGATTGTTCTTTCATAAATGATATGCAACTGATCAGCATTACATACTTGTAAACATCTCTAACAATATTTATTAATGTTACTATTACATTTAGCTATTTTATTGGGGATTAAGAAGGTTCTACATAAAAATTTCCATGTAAATATGTGCCAATGTTGAGATCACTAGGTATGTTTAATAGATGATAAAATATCAGATTTGTGTGCAAAGGTTAAAGACAAAGAATAACCTAATGTAATATGATTCCAAAATTTAATATTTACATTTATTTTATATTTTTTTACAATTTTGTAAAGTTTGGAAATCAAATTACCTATTTTTATTTGTTGTATACAGTTTCATGGAAAAGCTATATTAATTTAGGAATTTCTTAAACATAATTCCTGAGTCTGTGTTCTCAAAATTTGTATTAATAACCAATCTTGGGGATCTAAGTTAAATTCTGTAATACACTGTTGAGAATGTTTGGCTTTCAAATTTTTAAAACAATGTTGTCAACAAACAAAATTCTTAAAACTCCCAATTAATAAAAATATGACTATGTAATTTATTGAAAAAGCTTTTGGCGATCCTAAAAGGAATTATAGTTTCAAACCAAATCTTGATATCTATATTAGAAAGAATTATATTTTTAAAATATTTTAAAATAATGTTTAACTAGCTAGCGTTTGTGGGGGAGTATCATATTGTACGTAATTACAAAGATAATGCCAGAAGAAATTAATTAATTGATTTATTGTTATTTATGTTGTCATTTCTAAGAAATGTTAGATGCATGGTTTTCCAGTTGGACTTATAATTATGATCAGTTCAGTTTAATATTATTTTAAAGACTGATGCTTTGATTAAGTATCAATATCTGGGAAATTAATTCCTCTAAGATGTTATATTCTGATATGATGAAGAAAGGCTATTCTAGGTTTATTAGGAAACCAAAGGTAATTTAATAGTTGTTTATTTATTTCACTAATGTGATGCTTAGTAGGGAAAAAGAGATAGGGCTTGAATTATATAGAAAAATTTAGGTAAAAAAATCATCTTTATCAATTGAAGTCTATCTTCAAAGGTAACAAAAAGGTTATTCCATTTTTAAATAAGCTTATTTATAGTATTTATGACGTTATCATAATTAACACTTACTATTTCATACAGAGACACTAAAAGTGTAATACTAAGTATTCCAAAGAAGAGAACTAGCTACCAATAATATGATTTTTATGAGTTTTGATTTTCTTTTTTAACCTGATAATACAAATTTAGATTTGGGGTGATTAAAATGTAAACCTGAAATGGATTGAAACATACTGTATTTATTGTAGGTTCAAGTTCAACAAACATTGATCTTGAATTTGGACGAGTTAATTAAACATCAGCAGCAAATAAAATCATTTTGGAAGGAATTTGTTTAGAAATATCAGTCCCAGTAATATTTGAATTTGTACAATCTAAAATAACAAATATTTCAATGGCTAATACAAACAAAATTGGGGAAAGAGGACAACCTTGTTTAGTGCCTTTAATTAGAGGAAGTAAAGGGACATACCTTAACATAAGCAATATTATTCTTATAAATATTTTTTAAATGAGAGATAATACTTTGAGGAAATTCAAATAATTTAAACATTTCAAATATTTCCAATTCAAAGATTCAAAACATTTTTAATATCTAAACTGATTAGTAATGCCTTATCTTTTCCAATGTTAAAATCCATAAGAGTTAATATACGTTTAATGTTATCATGGGTTTGTCTTTTGATATAAAACTGTTTGATCAGCATTAATTATTTGGGCTATAGGTTTTTTATTTTATCTGTAATAATAGATACAAAATTTATAGTCGATGTTTACAAGTGAGATGGGTCAATAAGAAGAACAAAACTGTGAGGTTTTATTTTCTTTCAAAATATGAGCAATTAATGAATATTTCCAGGAAGGTGGATTTTTTCTTGAGACTGGATCATGGGTAACATTTTATATAAAAAGGGATACAATAGAGGAAGGAAACATTTATATATTTATATTATTATTCCATCTACACCTGGGTTTTTGTTGGATTTTGAATTTTTAATTGTATCTATAACTTTTTATTAGAAATTTGATTATAGAGATGAACTGTTATGTTTGATGGTATTTTTAGTAGTAACAGAATTAAGATTTAAACCTGAGGTTTTAATATCAGAATTAGAATCTTGGTTTTGAGATGTGTAATGGAATTGGAAAGCATCAAGAATGCCTGTAATATCTGTGACAGTTTTCTTATTTCCTTCATGTCTAACTTCTAAAATATTAACTTTTGATTGCAATTTTACTTATTTTGATAAGTTATGCATATGCTCAGCTGAAGTGTAAGAGGCTAGTTTTAATCTTTCTAAAGCAAGGTCTGGTTTATGAGATAATATGCCAAGGTACTGTTTATTTAATGAATCTATGTTTTAGTATTAGACCTTATACCCTTAGAAAATTTAGACTTGGCCTCTATGGGTTCCAATTGGATATTTTATAACTCTGAATCCCATTCCTTAATTTTAATGAATCCCAAATCATGATTATAATAATATCAGGGATGTCATTAGATTCCAAAAATTTAACTTGGCTATTAGCCAAAGTTTAAATTCTTTGAGTTTAGTTATATAAGCAGGAATTCTAGATAAAAAAGATGTTATTAAAGTTAGTCTGACATTTTAAAATAAGGGCATCGTAATCAGGAATAGAGTAAGGGATAATGTTAAAACTAGATATCTTAGAAGTCTTGTGAGACAAATATTTATCAATCTTTGTTTGCACCATATTTGTAATCCTGCTGAGAAAAGAGCAATGAACCACGATCTTTCATATTAAACGTGTCTTTTAAATTAAGAGATTCATCTCATTTTACAAGACTTTTTCCAGTGCATGCCAATCTTAATTTCCTCTTATTGCTGGTATCAGGGTCTTCTAATATACAGATAACATCACCTCCATAAGTACATTTCCTTTAGAATTAGCATGTATAAAGTCTAGATCTTTTTTTAGCAAGTCTTTGTCCCATACCTGGAAATCAACAGAAATTAACAATAGTCCATAATCTATTATAAAATGTTAAGACTACAAGTGTGAAAAGAACATCTTGATATTCATGTTAGGAATAATTAATGGGAAATCTGTATACTTTTTTAAGAATCATGACAGTCCTTCTCTTAGCTTTGAAAGATGAATGGGCTAAAATTATGTAATTAGTTGGATTCTAAGTGTTCATTTTTGCATGTCTGACATGAGATTCTTGAAGAAAAACTCCCGAGCCTTGTTTTCATTTAAATCATGCAATAAATTTGATCTTTTCCTTGGATTATTTAAACTACTGACATTTAGAGATAATAATGCAAAATCCATATATAAACTAGATTCATAGTTTTTATTCTTCTAAAATACTCAGAAAGGAACAGTAATATGATATAATATATATTTAAAAGTCTTTTGCATCAATGGAGTACAAAGATTAATAATTCAGTCCAAACAAAAAAATAAAAGAAATGGTAAAGATAAAAATAAGAGTTATGTTGAAAAAGTGATTATTAATTACAAACATGAAGTTATCTAAATTCATATCCTAATAGAAAAGTAAGAAACATGTCAGGCTATCCATCACTACCTAGAAAGTCTGTGCTCCTTAAGAAATATGAATTTGAAAAAAAATTAAAAAAACTTTCAGCTAGGGCGCTACAATATGAAATTCATCTAGTGGAGACATTATTAAATTTTATATAAAAAGAAATAAAGAATCAAATGTTTATTTAATCAAATAAGAACTAAAAAAGACAATTATATAGTAATGAAATTAAAAAAAATCATTTTCTCCCTCTTTACCTTCTCCCATCATCATCCCTCATTGTATAACAATCACATTAGGTCAACTCTCCCCTCTTTATCTTATCTTTGACTCAACCTGATTATTTAGATGATAAAGTATAATAACTTTGTTGAAAACAACATTGAACTATATACTCCTCTTACTTGTTTCATTTATAATATTCCTTGTTATTTCTTCAACTGAAATAATATTTGAGCTTATAATGTATTATCTGATCAAGAGATCATGTTTATGATAATAGTATCCTAATGTTATTAAAACTCACAGTATCATTAATAAGATTATAACTGTTTAGTAACAACTAGTTAGAAGAGAATATATCAGTGCTCAAATAGATTATTTAGTCTGTAAAACATAAAAAGTTATAATCAGTGAATGTTCCATAGTATTTAGAATGAATACAAGTGTAAAAATATATATCAACTGTCATAGACAAATTATAGCTTTTTAACGTATCCTTATAATATTATTGTATTCTCTGAGCCAATTTAAAATGTTTCCCTAAAAATTGTAATAAATAAAAGATATGGACACCCAGGAATCTTACAAGCTCCATTAATAAAACATGTCATAATAAAAAGTAGTTATTATCAGTCATATCTAAAGTGCTGCTTTCTCTAGTATACTGGCTGTGAAGTTAAAGTGTGTAACAGTGGGCACAAAAATAACTGTTGGTATAAATGCATATTGAGGTAAAGTAACTAGTGTAAAAAAGAAGCAAACCTCTTAAATACAGGAAAAATACTCAGAATAGAAGTGTTGCTTTTAACATATCAATAAATCAGGCGACAGAGTGACATTTCAAAGCAAAGCATATATTTGATACTGTATTTCCAAGTCTACAGTGCTTCCAAAAAGGAAGAGATACTTGAATTTGTACAGTGTATGCTAATTGATGAGATTAGAGCACTGCATATGAAATAAAGATGACTGATTTTGACAAATGCATACTTCTACTTCAATTTCACAGTAAATCTACACTTCAGAAATTAGAATTCTGAAAAACTGAGCAAATGTTAAAGTGTATACTACTTCTATTTGAAACAATTATTTATATGCTCCCAAAAACTGCATGAAAAAACAACCATGCTAAGTTGTTCTTATACTTGGATGGCAGCTATAAAACATTAAGTATTAGATATGCTTAAAGAATTAACCATAAAACTTTTGACTCGGTTTTTAAAAAAAAAATCCATAATGAGAAGGTTATATAACTTTAGTAATATTAAACTCCTAGCATTCTTTTTGAAGTTTAAAATGAAACACGTAAACGTAAAGAAACAAACATGATCAAATATCAACTAATAAATAGCTTACTGTCTAGCTAGATCAGCCTTAAAACCAATTAAATGTAATAAATAGAAAACAACAAACTCCACTGTACCCTTGAAGTGAAACAAGCATAAATCAGCAAACTTTATGGTATGAACAATGCAACTGTGTTGTACTACTATGTCAGTCTCTACTGAAACATCAGTTTCCGTAACTACACGGTGCACCACTTTCCTTAGATAGTTGCTGCATTTGTTAAAAGATTCATGTTACACTGCTTGTACATCTCTATTGAGTAATGGCAAGACTGTCAATACAGGCATGAAACAAAATGTGCTGGAGGCAAACAGGATGCAAACCACACTCTAAAATCAAAAATAGTTTACTTTCTCCTATAAAAAAGGTGCATACGAAACATTCTTAAATACAAATTAGAATCTATGGACCACGCAGACATCCGTAACCCCTGAAAGCATCAAACAGCATTTGAATAATCAATATCCATCACAAGAATCATGGCTATTCATTACCACAATTAAGTGACAGTGAAAGAACCATTTTATCTATATATTCTAGAAGTTAACATAAATGAGTTTTAACATTTACATATACTTAAAATAACGTACATGTACACTAGTCTTTCAAGTACTGTGCGTAAATGGAGTTCACTGAAGTAGTAAAATGCACTATAAACCATAATAACTTAACATTAATGTCTTTTCTAACTGATTAGTGTCTTTTGTGTTTTTTTAGCAACCGGCATTAATTTACTACAAAATGCTTTCAATAAAAAAACATACCCCCGGATTTACTATTCCTCTATGCAGGACTAGCTTAGTCCTGCACAGAGGCGGCCGTTTAGGAGCAGGATGGCAGTGCGCCATGCATATTAATGAGGAGCACTGCCTGAGCTCCTAATCTTACACTGAGCATGTAAGAGTGTAGGGAGCATGTCTGAGAGCAGAGCTCTCAGAATATACACGTCCCCACAAAGAAGAACAGCAGAAAGGGCTAAGAAATGAGCGAGACCGCTCATAGGTGTCTGCATATCCCCACCAACAGTCCCCCTCATGTACAACAGCACGTATACAGGAATAAAATGAACAAACTCTTTTTTTTTTTTTTTTAAATCATATTAAATGTTTTTTTAAATCAAATTAAAGCTAACCATAGGTGCATGGGTGTGCTCATTGCTTAGCTACGGTTAATGCAGCTTAAATGGCTGAAGAAGATAACAAGGAAGATATATGCAAATGAAGCAGCATAGCAATAGTGTAGTGGGCAGAGCATTCGCCTTATGAGCAGGCATTCCCGGTTCTAGTCCCACTGCAGCACATTCCATTTTCCATGGCAAAGCACGTTATGACCAATATTTTTGTTGCATAACCCAATAAATAGCATATATTTGTGAACTGGAGTACTGCAGTAAATGCATGTGAGGTGTCAGTGTCATAATGAATAAAGCACTAGTAAGCGAGTTTAATCCCGTTTGTGTGGGGGTAAGCAATGCGCATACAGGTTAAGCAATTTCAAGCTAACTCTCTGTAAGCATATGTAACTGGAGGTTAGCATTGCTTACCCTAGCGCAAACCTGCTTACAAATGCTCAAAAATGCCTTAATCACTCTGTATCCAATGGCCCTTGTTCTACCCATAAACAAAAAAACAGCCTTACAGGTCTTGAACCCAGGACCCTATACACTATAGACACAGTAGTTAACCACCAAGCCATCACAGCTGTACAGAAGAATGAGTTATCAGCAAACAAGTCTTCAGTATAGTAAAATCAAACTGAACCTGTGAAAGGAATCAGTATACAGACATATGTTCCATAATCCACTACATAACATAAATATGTTAACTGGAGCACAGCAGTAAGCTCAGAAGTCAGGTGTAATTGTAATGAAGTGCTGAAGTCCCCAATAAAACAAAAGGACCCCATACAGTGTACATGCACATGAATCATGGATACCAGGCATACATATTATAAGATGTAATGAATAATAAATCAATGCCAAAAAAGAAATATAATGCAAAGTCAAATGTAAGCAACGCTAAGCATTGCACAGGCCAGCTTAGAAGGTGTAAGCAATGTGTAGGCCAGCTAACTCAATGTGCCCAGTGTTATATCCCTTTAAACAATGCCAACCTTAGATAAGCTGGTTTTCTCATAGCTTAGCCTTTTCAAAACCAGCCGATCACGTAAAAGTGTGGGAAATTGGGCCTACTTAAACCCAGGAGGCGGGAATACATCTCATAACTGGTTGTAGCTTCCCTTGCAGGCACTATGTCAGGAAGGGGAGAGGGTGTGCACTTTCGGGTGCAGCGCTTGTGCACCCAGGAGTCCAGAGTCATGGCAGGACTCCTTGTCAAAGACCATGAACAGAGACTGCTGCAGGGCCAGTACCAGGGCTCCCAATATAAGGGGATGCCTAGTACCGTCTCACCCATGACCTCACCAGTGCCACTGGCATACGCCAAACTGGTGAGCAGGTCAGGCATCACTATGCCGACCTGAAGCGGCATAAGGGGGACCTCTTGGAGCAGCGGATCAAAGAGGCTAGAACGGCAGGGGATGTCCCAGCTGTGTGTAAGTATTACCCCACTAAATGTGTAATAATTGCCAGCTCATGTATATCATGGATAGGTATGGCTAAATATTCCTCTTATGTCCTCCACAGTTGCAATCGAGCAGACTGCCAAACCAGGAGGCACATGGCAGTTGCCTGGAGAGGTTGCAATGTGAGGCAGGTCAGTAATACTCTTGCATGTACTGTCATAGGAAATAAATCTAAAAGTATCAGTAAATTAATTGCCTGTATAAAACCTGTATTGTTTATGGCAAGTACTGCATACACCAGAGAATATGGCAGGAAAAGACTCATATAGTATGTATGTAAATAAAAGCGTAATAGCCGGACAATAAAGGTCTAACTACTGGACTGCATATGTGTATACTCTGGTATCATATGATAATGTAGATTTGCATTCACTTAATAGTCCTGTTGCAATAAGCACTATTACCCACACCGTGCACCATAAATAGAATGTGCAGGAATGCCTGTATATGACTGGTGTAATCTCCAGAGGCCCTTTAGTACAACTGAGAGACACAGACAGAAAACATGGAAAAGGCAGACAACAAAACCTGAATAGCACATGCAACTGAGATGTGAACTGTTGTTTTTTTAGCACACACAGACATGGTTCGAATCCTGCCAGTGGTAGTATTCTGCATGCAGAATCATACCCCACAACTGTACAGATATGTCCAGAATGTCCATTACAGTGGCCCATATCTGTTGCCTGTCAACCTGTCCCCCTGGGAAATCAGTGGGACGATCCCAGACATATAGGCAGCAAACAGGAAATACAATTGATTGACACACATCTATGAGAACAAAGCTGGCACACTAGCAACTCCCCAAAACCTTATGAGACTAAAAAGCCATGTATGTCCCATTTACACCCCCATCTTGTCAAGATGTGGCCAGAGTGTGTACAGTAACAGAGTGAGATGTACGTTCATAATACTAATGTGGAATCTGGAACTGTGTGTGGCAACTTTCAGGTAGTGCTAACAAACATTTCTCATACATGTCTGTCACATAGTTAGGTATAAATAGATTGTTGAGTCTTCCACGAATACACAAAGTCTTAGCTTAAATTCCACATGTTTTATTGAAGAAGGAAAAAAGAGATGAGCGCTTTCGCGTGCTACCTGCATGCTTCATCAGATCTAACACAGTGAATCCTTCTGATCCTTATATACATGAATATAGGAATCAATTTAACAAAATTAATCAATTAACCACTTAGCATTCAGTGAGCATTCAAGTTTAAAGTGGCAAGTGCAAAATCGCTCAACCTAATGACTATAAAGCAAGAAAAATGCATTAAAAAAGCTTTGAAGAAGCATTAACATAGATATATAAATATATGGGCTTGAAAACCATATGGCCTCTTCTTAGTTAAGCATATAACATGTTAAAACTTAAGAAAAAAATACTTAGTATTCTATATTCTTGCATTTTGATATTACATATCACTTTATAGTAGATTACTGTAGTTTAGATGTATAATATACATGTATTTATGAAGGCAGTAATTTTAGAAATGTATTTTCAAAAAAATGTTTTCTTAAGTTTTAACATAAAGCATGTTATATGCTTAACTAAGAAGAGGCCATATGGTTTTTAAGCCCATATATTTATATATCTATGTTAATGCTTCTTCAAAGCTTTTTTAATGCATTTTTCTTGTTTTATAGTCATTAGGTTGAGCGATTTTGCACTTGCCACTTTAAACTTGAATGCTCACTGAATGTTAAGTGGTTAATTGATTAATTTTGTTAAATTGATTCCTATATTCATGTATAGAAGGAGTAGAATGATTCACTGTGTTACATCTGATGAAGTGTGCAGGTAGCACGCGAAAGCGCTCATCTCTTTTTTCCTTCTTCAATAAAACGTGTGGAATTTAAGCTAAGACTTTGTGTATTCTTGGAAGACTCAACAATCTATTTATACCTAACTGTTTTTTATTGTGTTTGCTGAGTCTTTGGGAGGTAAAGGACCCTTCTTGTTTGCCTGATGTCTGTCACATACCAACACTGTGCCCAGAAATACAAGAATGATACCCTGTACTGGTACTGTTTACATTGGTACTGTATGGCATTGTGACTGATGCAGTTGCTCTGAATAATGAGGTATTACTCATCACTGTCATCCACACTGTCCTACAAAATATAACTGACTAGGAAATCTGTTTAAGAGTGTTGTAATACAAGTTCATAATGCAAAAGCACAGGAGAATTATATCACAGACAGCAGATAGGAGATATACAACAATACCTATATAGCACACACAACTCTGATGGACAGTGTTTAAGTTGTAGCAGACATAGCCGTGGTCTGAATCCTGGGAGTGAAAGTAGGCTGCATACAGAACCATATCCCACAACTGTACGGATAAGACCAGAATGTCCAGTACATGGGCCCATATCTGCTGCCTGTCCCACTGTCCCCTTGGTAGGTCTGTGGGATGATCCCAGATGTTTAGCCAGCAAACAAGGAATACAAGCGATTGCCAAACATCTATGAGAACAAACCTGTCACTGTAGCAACTCTCGAAACTGTAAGGAGAGTAATAAGCCAAGTATGTCCTATCTACACCCCCATGTTGTCAAGCTGAGACCACAGTATGTACAGTAACTGAGTGAAATGTATGTGCATAATACTAATGTGTAATCTAGACATTCAGATAGTGCTAACAAACATTGCTCCCACAGGTGCATCGGATATGAAGACTGCTGAGAAATAAAAACCATTTTACCCCGTACCGGTACTGTTTACTCTGGTATTGTAGGGAATTGTGAGTGTTGCAATTTCACTGAATAATAAAGTATCACTGATCACTGTCACCCACACTGTGCTACATAATATAACTGTGTAGGAAAGCATGTATATGTGTGTGTCAAGTCACTAAAGGTTGAAGAGGGCAATAGTCTAGATATGTCCTGGTACACCTGCATGTGGTCAACACATGGCCAGTGTCTGTGCAGAAAGAGTTGCATAGCTATGTGCACAACATCGACCTGGAATCTGGGAGTATGTGTAGAAACAGTTAGTTAGTGTTAACAAACATTCCCTTCACAGGTATACCAGGTAAGAGGTGTATACTGCAGGTACAGGTAAAATCAGTTCAGGTATAATGATGATGACAGCCGTATCACCGTCCAAACTAAGGCTATAGGGTAGTATAGTAAGACTTGTAAGGTACAGATAACAGCACTGACTAGGAAAGCAATGTGGACTACAGGAATATACTAGTTGTTAATTGACATCTTTCTCCCCCCACCATATCTCCAATAATAAACAACATGCCCACCCAACCGATATGTAATGACTCCAATGTTCTGATAATGTCCAGTTGTTTGATAAATATTTTAATTGTTCCCATGCATGTGCTATACTGAATTATTCCAACATTGGTGGCATGGTGCCATCAATGTACCTGCATGCTGTTCTTATTACGACTGTGGTCCCATATATGCATGTGTTCTGTTTGCTATGCAACTGTTCCCTATCTGGTGTCTGGGTTAATGGTAATATCTATGCATGCTGTTATACCTAACCCTGGAATGTGTTGACTATTACTAACCCACATATGATGATAAAATCTAAACACTATAGCACGTTTGGGAAGGCCGGTCCCAATGGACCCACCTGTCCCACCTCAGCTGGCAGTGGCTACCGGGCACCAGCATGTCTGGGGCCCAACCTGGGACCTCCCTGTCCGTTGGTCTTGCACCACCATTGGGTGGAGCCACCTCAGGGGATGGGGCTCGCCCCCCCCCAGGGAGTGGGTGCGGACAGGAACCTGTCACCCATCGCCAGGTCTGAGTCATGGTGCGTAGCAAGCACAACAAGCAATTTGGTGATCTGCTACACTTGCTCGAGGGCCGTGTGTAGCGATTAGAAGGTCAGCCTGCCTCTGCGACTCTGCCACCAGCACAGCCACCTTCGGGGCTGTGAATGTGCAGTGGTGACTGCCCATGGGTGGGGACCTCAGTCACACTGTGTCCACTAGGGTTCTCATGTGCTTCCAATTTCCCAACACCCCTCCCCATCAAGGTGTTTACTCCTCACATGCGTCACATACTGCCCCTGTATGCATCTTGTTTGTCTTATCTGTTAACCTACTCAACCTACCTCCTATCCCTCCCCAACATCCCACTCTCACCTGAAAAAAAAAGGGCAATCTGCCCCCCCCCAAAAAAAAAACTTGCCCCATACATAGCTGAGCATTTCGCACACGTGTCCACTGGACACATGTAATCTGGTCTAATTGGCATTACAACTTATTATTGTTGTCCTCACCCCCTCCCAGGGGTTTGAGTGTCCAAATCTACCTCCAAATTCAGTGTATATGTACAGCTGTTGCTGTAGAAGAAATGGGTAGCTATGGACCTTTCCCACACCCTTCCTGCACATCCCTAGCTATTTTCCCTACTGTCTGTCCCTCTTTGTGCCCCTTTTTCACCACTTTCCTATCAGCCGTTTTTTTCTTTTCTTTTAAAGAAATTAGCATGGGGCTAAGCGGGAGTAAGCACTTTTAATCAGCATTAAGTGGGTTTAAGCCTGTTTGCGCAGGGGTAAGCAATGCCTACACTGCTTAAGCAATTTAGAAGCTAACTGGCTATAAGACAAGTACAGTTGTTTACACTTACCATAAATGTAGATGTTTGAGTGTATTCACTGTTGCAGTCATCACACTTGGGTTATCTGCCTGCATGTAGCCCTCAGTCGGCCCAAATACCAGAATCTTAGGATTTCTGCATCGGATGCTGTCGCCTCATCCATGACGTCAGGTCATCAGGGGTATAAAACATGAAGCCGATGCCATTACATCAGTTTTTCTTGCCCCAGATGTCAGGAGCCCCCCAAAATAGGAAGCAATCGAATGGTGTGGAACACCTCCAGTAAAAAGTAAATACCATTTCCATAAGATAGGCCAAAAAAGAGGATAGGTAGAAAGTATAGAAAGACAGGGGGCTGGAGGGAGGGTATACACTCAAACATCTACATTTATGGTAAGTGTACACAACTATACTATGTTCTTCGTGTTTCACTGTTGCAGTCATCACACTTGGGTTGATTCCCAAAGTTGAGGAAGGGTGGGGACAGTCAAAAAGTAGTAGGGCTGGCTAGCAGGCCTTGTAAGACTGCTGTGGCAAATCCAGCTCTGGATTTAGAAAAGATAGGTAAGTGGTAATGCTTAGTGAAGGTGTGTATAGAACTCCAGGTTGCAGCTTCCAGGTTGCCCCCGGTAGGGACTCCCCTGAGAAAAGATATAGAGGTTGAGGTAGCCCTAGTGGAATTAGGCCTGATCCCCTGTGGGGTAGGTTTTCCATGGTGTTTGTAGCAGAAATGGATGCAGTGTGCTATCCATTTAGAAATTGTTTGTTTCGAAATGGCCTTGCCCTCTGCCCCTGTAGCAAAGCCGACTAGCAGCTGGTCAGATTTTCTGAAAGGTTTAGTCCTGTCAAGGTAGAACCTGAGCTGCATGTGCATGTCCAAGGAGTGCAGGATCCTTTCCCCTTTATTCTGAGGATTAGGAAAAAAGGTTGGCAAATGGATGGATTGGTTTAAAGCCACACTGGATACCATGTTGGGCATAAAAGATGGGTTAGTCCTGAGGGAAACCCTGTCCACATGGAAGATAATGAAGGGTTCCACAGCTATAAGGGCCTGTAACTTGAGACACTCTTCTTGCTGAAGTGATGGCTAGCAGTAAGGCTGTTTTCCAAGAGAGGAATTTTAACTAGCCAAAGGGAAGTGCAGAGAACTGATAGTGCATAGAGCCTGCCCTGAAACATAGATATTTCCTGCAAGATTCCCTTATGGGGATGTGCAGATAAGCTTCTTTTAAGTCTAGTGTGACTAGCCAGGAGTCCATGGCTAGCATTGGAAGGAGCTGCTGGAGTGTAAGCATTTTGAATGTTGGTACCACCAGGAAGGTGTTTAGGGTTGACAGATCCAGAATAGGGTGCCAAGAGTTCTCTTTCCTGGGCACCAGGAACAGCCTGGAGTAGAAACCCTGTCCCCTTTGCTCTTTTGGCAAAGGCTGAATAGCCCTGATACTGAGAAGAGAAAGTACTTGCGCTTTTGGGCTTCTGCCCACTGGTTTGGAGGAAGGTTTGGCAATCCACCTTGGATTGGCAGAGAGTGGAAATAGAATCTGTATCCCTGGGATACAATGTTTAAGACCCATCGGTCCTAGGTAATATACTCCCATTTTTTTGCATGCAGGGCATGTTTTCCTCCTAGGGGTGCAAGTACTTGGGCATGGCTGGGAAGGAATAAGGACAAGTCACTGTGAACTTTTTCCATAGGGGGGTGGCTTACCACTCCCAGTTTTTGAGGAGGGAGCACTCCATTGTTTAGATCTGTGCATACCCTGAGACTGTAGTCTTTGTGGTCTGTTGCCCCTAGATTTGGGCTGAGAAGGTCTGGAAGGGACTGGAAAGGACTTGTTTTTGAAGGCCAATGCCTACTGAATCAAGGTAGCTGTACCTGTATGAAATCTTTAACAGTTTGCATGGATTTAGCTCTTTCCTCCATATTTTTAAGAACTTCTGCTTTAGAGCCAAAAGTACAGTTTTGTACCTACCATAAATGTAGATGTTAGAGTGTTCACTCTGCTGCAGTCATCACACTTGGGTTATCCTGCCATCAGGCGGTCCCGCAGTTGGCCAGAGTTCCAAAGTCTTGGTCCGGAGTCGGTTGCTGTCGCTTCTTCCCTGACGTCAGTGCGCCAGGGGTATATAATATGCATCTGACGCCATTTTCTTCAGTTTTTCTTGCCCCAGATGTCAGGTGCCCCCAAGTAGGTAGGCAATACATAGTGCTAATCAAAAATATACATATAAAAATAAAAACAATACCTTCAGTTACCAGCAAATACACCCCAAAGGTTGTATAGGATAGAAAGGTATAGATAAGTACAGCTAGTTCAGAGGGGATGGAGGGAGGGTAACCTGGACTGCAGCAGTGTGAACACTTGAACATCTACATTTATGGTAGGTACAAAACTGTACTATGTTCATCGTGTTACACTGCTGCAGTCATCACACTTGGGTTGAATCCCAAAGCTAAGGTTGGGTGGCTGGTCTATAAAGAGTTAGGATTGGCTTTGAGGCCCTGCAGAACTGCAGTGGCAAATCCTGCTCTGGATTTAGAGTAGAGGCAGGTGATAATGCTTGGTGAAGGTGTGCACTGAACTCCAAGTTGCAGCCTCCAATATGTCCTTGGTAGGTACTCCTCTGAGAAAGGCTGTTGAAGTGGCTGTTGCCCTGGTGGAATGAGGCCTAATGTTATTAGGGACGGATTTTCCATGCTGTGTGTAGCAGTACCGAATACAGTGTCCTATCCATTTGGATATAGTCTACTTTGAGATAGCCTTGCCCTGTGATCCTGCAGCATATGCTACAACCAGTTGTTCAGTTTTCCTGAAAGCTTTTGTTTTGTCCAAGTAGAAGCGTAGCTGTCTGTGTATGTCCAAAGAATGCAGAAGTTTCTCCCCTTTATTTTGGGGGTTTGGATAAAAAGTTGGCAAATGGATGGTTTAGTTAAGAGTCACACTAGATACCACCTTTGACATGAAGGTAGGGTATGTCCTTAAAGATACCCTGTCCTGATGAAAAATTATAAAAGGTTCCACTGCCATTAATGCCTGTAGCTCTGAGACTCTTCGTGCTGAAGTTACTGCCAGGAGCAGAGCAGTTTTCCATGGTAAAAATTTTAGGTCGGCTGTATTGGCTGGCTCAAAAGGTGGTAGGGTCTAGTTTTTCCAAAATGAAATGGAGGTCCCAAGTTGGTGTTGGTGCTCTCCAGGGCGGTCTTATGTTTTTAGCCCCTCTGAGGTACTCCTTTAGCAAGGGATAAGAGAATAAAGGAGGATCCGTGTTGTAATGTGCAGAAATGGCAGAGGCATGGATCTTAATTGATGAAAAGGATAGACCTCTGTCCAGCATCTCAGTTAAGTATTGTAAAATCTGAGGAAGGTTTGGAACAAGAGGGTCAAGGCTGTGAGCCTGGTTCCAGGCGCAGAATCTCTTCCATTTTTCTGAGTAAGCTTTCCTGGTGCTAGGCCTCCTGGCCTCCAAAATGACACCCATAACAGCTTTAGAGAGAGGTGTTGCCTGTTTGACTAAAGTATCTGCCATGCAGCCAGGTTTAGGGTTTTGAGCTGACCGTGCAGGATCTGATTGTTTTGTTGAGTCAGAAGGTGTGGAATTTGGGGCAAAATCCATGGTGGACCTTGAGCCAAGTTCCTTAAGATAGGGTACCAGTGCTGGGGTGGCCAGTCTGGAGCAATCAGGATCATCTGTAGTTTTTCGTGTCTGGCTTTTAGGAGTACCTTTGAAAGGAGAGGCAGTGGTGGGAAGGCATAGACTTTTAGGTTTTTCCAGCTAAACAGAAGAGCATCCACTTTCCATGCTTGTTTGTGATAAGTCCTTGTGCAGAATTTTTGTAGTTGGCAATTCAGTGGGGAGGCAAAAAGATCTATGTCTGGGCATCCCCATTTTTGTGTTATCATGCTGAAGATTTGTGGATTCAATTTCCATTCGTGAGGGTCCATGATATTTCTGCTTAGGTCGTCTGCCAGAGTATTTTTCTTTCCTGGCAGGAATTGTGCTTGCAGGTGAACTTGGTACATTAGAGCTGTGTTCCACAAGGTCATGGCTTGCCTGCATAGGGGATAAGAATGAGTGCCCCCTTGCTTGTTTATGTACCACATTACTGTGGTGTTGTCTGTCTTTAGTAATAGTTGTCCTGGATGTAGAAGGTCCTTGAAAGCTGTTAGGGCATTTTGAACAGTCAACATCTCTTTTTGATTGATGTGAAGATGCATCTGGTCTGTGGTCCACTTGCCCTGAATGCATTTTCTTGCCATGTGTGCTCCCCAGGCGTAATCCGAAGCATCTGTTGTTAGAGTTTGCCTGGCTGTGGGTTGGGTAAAAGGCTGACCCTTGTTTAGGTGACATGCCTGTGCCCACCATCGAAACTCCTGTTGTAGGCAGGGAATCATTGGAATTACTGCTTCTAAACTGTGAGAGTGTTGAGTCCAAACACTTTTTAGGTACCATTGTAATTTCCTCATATGCAGTCAGGCATATGGTATTAGTAGTATGCAGGATGCCATGAATCCCAGGGCCTGCAGAATTTTTCTTGCAGGGAGATGGCACTTTTTTGCCAGTAATTGAAAATATTGAGTTAGTTGAACTTGTTTGTCTGGGGTGAGGTAAGCCATCTGGGCCGTTGTATTTAAGCTGGCACCCAGGAATGTAATCTGTTGTGAGGGCACTAGTTTTGACTTCCTTTCGTTTACTGTGTACCCTAGAGAAATTAGCAACTTTTTCACAAACGCCAGATGCTGTAGAAGAATGTCCTTTGTCTCTGCTTGAATGAGGCAGTCGTCCAGGTATGGATATATTTGAATTCCTTTTTGTCTGCAAAATGCAATTACTGGTGCCAGGCACTTTGTGAAGACCCTGGGCGCAGTAGATAAGCCAAAGGGCAGTGCAGAGAATTGGTAGTGCATTGTACCAGCTGTGAATCTGAGGTATCTTCTGCAATTTTGTCTGATAGGGACATGCAGGTATGCCTCTTTGAGGTCCAGAGTAACAAGCCAAGCCTTCTTGCCCAGCATGGGTAGAAGCTGCTGTAATGTCAACATTTTGAATTTCGGAATATCCAGGTAAGTATTCAGAATTGAAAGGTCCAGTATGGGCCTCCAGGCTTTGTCCTTTCTGGGAACCAGGAAGAGTCTTGAGTAAAATCCTTGTCCTTGTTCCTGTTGTGGTACTTTTTGTATAGCTCTCATGTCCATGAGGGCTGAAATTTGTTTTTGTGCCTCTGCCCATTGATTTTGTGGCATGTCTGGCATTCCTTTTAGCTTTGGTAAAGTATGAAAGTGGAATCTGTAACCTTGAGACACAATATTCAGGACCCATTTGTCTTGGGTGATTGTTTGCCAGTTTTGAGAAAAAGTGCTAGTTTTCCTCTAAGGGGCTTCCAAAAGGGACGTGCTTGGCGTACGCAGAGGAAAGTCATTGTGACTGTTTCCTGTAAGGTTGAGACTTGTCCTCACCTCCTTTTGGGGTTGAGGTGCCCCACTGTCGTTGTCTGTTTGAGCCTTGGGGTTGAGATCTGCCTCTTGGGCGTCTGTATCTGCCTCTCTGTGGCCTGTCTGACACTGGAAAGGACCAATTCTTTGTTGGCCAATTTCTGCTAAACCGAGGTGGCTGTACCTGTAAGAAATCCTTGACTGTTTGCATAGATTTAGCTTTATCCTCCATTTTCTTTAACACCTCTTCTGCCTTAACACCAAACAAGGTATCATGCTGTAAAGGAGCATCCGATAATTTTGCCTTAACATGATCAGGTAAACTCTGTTCTTTTAACCAAGCATGTCTATGAATAACAGAACCTGTAACTGCAGCTCTACAAGAGGCCTCTAAAGAATCAAAACCACATTGCAGAGTATATTTTCCCACCTGTTCAACTGCATGCAATAAATCCTGCATTTCTTTACAATCAGGAGCTTCTGAGCTTGCAAGCATTTTCTGTTTTAACTGAGCCATTAAATACTGTTGGTACTTAAGCATGTGAAACTGGCAATTTAAAGCTCTTACTGCTAAAGTTGCAGACGTATATACTTTCTTCCCCCATCTATCCAAAGCTTTGGAATCTCTGTCAGAGGGTACTGGATTTTTTGCAGTGGAAGCCTTAACCCCTTTTGGACACTGGGAAATAGTTTCTGGATCAGCAGAAGGGTTTTTGTAAAGAAACCTGTGAGAGTCAAGGACTCTATAATACCTATCTGGCTTGGCTGGAGCAGGGGGCAAAGAGTCAGGAGATAAGCTGGATTCAGAGAACACATCATCCACAATATCTAGCACAGGCGGAATAGCCAGGGGCCTGTGCTGAGGCAATAAGAGGAAATCCCTGAGCCTTTTCTTGGATTCTGAGTAATCCTGACTTTCCCAATGGAAATGCTCCCTCATGGTATGTAAAGTTTCCCCAAAAGAATAATCCTCAGGAGGAGAGGCTGAAGGGATAGATTCCTGAGCATCAGAGTCCTCATAGGGGGGTAGAGAGTATCCCTGGTCTGAAGAGGAATCAGAGGAAATGGAAATCTGATCAGAGGAGTCATAGTCTGTATCCTGCATAGGCCTTTTCTCAGGAGGGGGATGGGAACCCCTGATTAGAGTAATGAGGTCTTCGGCCATTTTAAGCATCTGTTTCTTAGTTATGGAGGACTGTCCAGGAGAATGCTGCACTTGTTTCTTTGTCTTTAATGGTACCTTTGTCTTGGCTGTTGTTTTAATGATAAGTTGTGAAGGTCTAAAAACACCCTCAGAAGCCGATGCCTGCACAGCGGCTCCGGACCTATCTGAGGGATTTGTTTCCATAGGCCCAATACCTTGAGTTTCCAGAGGCCTAGATGTCTCCACATGGGAGTCAGAAGCGGCCTGTGGCTCTGAGGTAGCGGGTGTCGGGGACTGCGAAAGCGCCTCACTGAGAACCGGTGACTGGCCTAGAAAAGGTTTTGTCGTCAGTTTTGGACCTTGGATGCCTGTCTTTATCCTTGTCTTTGCGTTTTTTCGGTATTGAGGTCGTCAGCTGATCTGACGGCATGGTATAATTGAACCTTCGGCCGGCACTTGCGAACTGCTTCTGCTTCGGGCACTGTGCGGCAAGAAAGACTGAAGAAAATGGCGCTGGATGCTTATTATATACCCCTGGCGCACTGACGTCAGGGAAGAAGCGACAGCAACTGATGCCGGACCAAGACTTTGGAACTCTGGCCGACTGCGGGACCACCTGACGGCAGGATAACCCAAGTGTGATGACTGCAGCAGTGTAACACGATGAACATCAAACATTCTTGTTTTAATGTAGCATCAAGTAATTTTGCCTTGATATGGTCTGGCAAGATTTGTTCCTTCAGCCAAGCATGCCTTCTCAGAACAGACCCAATGACAGCAGCCCTGCAAGATGCTTCTAAGGCATCAAAACCACACTGCAAAGTAAGTTTACAAATTTGGTTTGCAGAATGCATTAAGTCTTGTAAGTCCTTATTTTCTGCACAATCAGGAATCAACGTTTTTTTTGTTTAATTAGATTAATAATATGCTGCTGGTACTTCAACATGTGAAACTGGCAATTCAGAGCCCTGATGGCAAGAGGTGCAGAGGTATATACCTTCATACCCCATCTGTCTAGAGCCCTAGAATCCCTGTCCAAAAGGGTAGGGTTTTTTGCTGTAGAAGCCTTAATACCTTTAGGTCCTTTGTGAAATGGTCTCTGGATCCGCAGTTGGATTTTTAAAGAGAAATTTGTGAGGGTCAGGTACTCTGTAGTATCTGTCAGGCTTTCTAGGAGCAGGTGGTAAAGTATCAGGGGTAAGGCTGGATTCCATGAAGACATCATCTACAATATCCAGGACAGGGGGAATAGCTTTAGGGCTACACTGAGGCAAGTCTAAAAATTCCCTGAGTCTCTTTTTGGACTGTGGGTAGTCCTGGCATTTCCAGGGGAAATGCTCTCTTAGGGTATGCAAGGTTTCAACGAATGAAAGGTCCTCTGGGAGGAGGCTGAGGGAATTGAATCCTCTGCATCTGAGTCCTCACAGGTAGAGAGGGGTATGTTCTGTTAATCACAGGGGTCAGAGTCATCAGACTCATGGTCTGAAGAATCAGAAGGAAAATCATTTCTTTGTCTTTTAGAGGGAAGGCCGGCTTCCTAATTAAAGTAATAAGGTCTTCAGCCATTCTAAGCATTTGTTTCTGAGGCATGGGAGCTTGAGAAAGTGCTTTGGTCGTTGGTTTCCTAGGCGTAGTGCGAACTCTGGGCATGAGAAATTCGGTAGATTTAGTCATTAACGAAGCAGTCGGTTTGATACAAACATCGGAAGGTCTGAACACACCCTCAAAAGCTGGTGCCTGCACAGCGGCTCCGGACCCATCCAAGGTAGAGACATCCGCAGGTTCCATAGTCAAAGAAGCATTTCGCGGAATTCCAGATTCCGAATGGGTCTCAGTAGAGGCCTGCGAATCTGCAGAAGTGGATAACAGGAGCTGCGAAAGCGCCTCACTGAGTATCAGTGGACTGGCGACTAGCTTAACAGAAGCATCGGCAGTTTTGGACCTATGCGGTCTGTCTCTGTCTTTATCATTGCATTTTTTTGGAAGATGGGTAGTCGGATGGCTTACCGAAGCCATTTCGGAATACGGAGAACAAGAGCGAAAGAATTTAGAGATAAAAATAGCCTGACGATGAATAGTTTGGGTGTTGAACATGGCACAAAACTGACAGCGAGGGACGTCATGGTCTGGGCCTAAACAGGTGATGCAGTAAGAACGAAAATCTCTGTGAGGTATTTGCTTTCCACAGGCAAGACAATTGTTAACTTTTTCTGACATTGATTAGAGCAAGAAAAAAGTATCCCCAATGGGGTACTTAGCTTTAGAAGACTTCAGGTTTGAAACTCGAAAAATGAAAATTTCAGGTAGCTGCCGACCGGCACTTGCGAACTGCTTCTGCTTCGGGCTCTCATGCGGCATGAAAAGCTGATGTAATGGTGTCGGCTGCATGTTTTATACCCCTGATGACCTGACGTCATGGATGAGGCGACAGCATCCAACGCAGAAATCCCAAGACTTTGGTATTCGGGCCGACTGAGGGCTACCTGCAGACAGATAAACCAAGTGTGATGACTGCAACAGTGAAACGCTCGAACATCTGTAACCGAAAGTTAGCAGTGCTTACCTCTGTGCAAACCCACTTACAACTGCTCAAAAGTGCCTTAATCACTCTGTATCCAACTGCCCATGTTCTGCTCAGCAACAAAATAAACAGCCTCTGCAAAGCTCCAACCCAGGACCCTGCACATCATAGCCAAAGTGATTTACCACTAAGCCATGTCAGATATACATAGCCCTGATGTGTATACAAACATAACATCTAGCCCAGTCATTCAACAGTACAGGGAATGTATTCCAACATGTAGCTGTATGTGTGTGTGCATATATATATATATATATATATATATATATATATATATATATATATATATATATATTCATATCTAAACAGATATAATATATCTATATATGTAGATATATATATATATATATATAAATATATACTATATATATATATATATATATATATATATATATATATATATATATAAACATATATACATACAAATGCATACATCCATAGATATATATGTCTACATCTATATGTCTAAATATATACAGCAAGTTATATATATGTAAGCAGATATATATATCTATATAGGTATATACGGACATACATCTGTAGATAACAATGGGAACATAACAAAAAAATGTATGTCCACATGCACCGTTAATGGGGTTGAGAGGCCCCAAACAACATACGTCTTGTACAAATAGGTATACCTCCCAACAGCCAAATATGTCTGCCCTGCAATATACTACCAAGTGTTGTAGATCCCATAACCAGGACCTGACATGACATGACATGTGCACAAGATGTTAACAGTACTCCATCCCACCTGTATGATGTCAGGCTGGTATCAGTAATATATCATGCAGTACAGTCTGGCTCCCATAGGGAATGTACAATGTGGAAGCTTTCAACATCCCTAGTATACATATACACAGACACATATATGCAGACACAGATATACATATATACATATATGTTGATATATATGTAACTACATATACAGACGCAGAGATATGTATAGTAAGATACATATGTAGAAGGTGCACACAATATGGAACAGCCACTATGCCTACAGTTAACACCTTAACAACTGGACACTGTATGAGCCACCCATACAAATGACAATTGCTGCCTGCAACATATACCCACAGAGAGGTCAAAGGATATAACACCACACAGGTTTGCATAAATGGGAAACCTTTATTTGTGTACTATTACAGTTGTATATGTCATGTCATATAGCTGTTTAAACACTGGCATCCATATAAACAGAGTAATGCAACTGCGAAACAGTTATACTAATACAGTAGTCTGGAAAGGTTTACAAAAATTGCTGTCCAGGCCGAGACCTTCAAATAGTACAATAGTAAAGACAGATTGGGCAACAGGACACCAAACAATCAACAGTAAGTAATGCAGATGTATAGTTCAGCAGCCTCTGTCTACACTCTGTACACAATCCCTAGGTGGTAAAGTCCTCAGTTGACACAATGGGATGTAATTGTTACATAGCAAGGCATAACTGACACCATCACAAGCACACTGACAAACAGAACAGTCTGTATGGCAGGAGGCAGTAGGCCTGCATTAACCCAATTTATTTAATTATTTTAAATATAGGTGAATTGCATGGTAATGTACATCCAGATACCTTAAGGCAGCTCACCCCTGATACCCCTACATGTTGTAACAGCCTAGGTTAGTTATGGTGCATCCCCCCTCCTAGACTCAATAATACAGGGCCATATACCACTGTTACATACACTGGCCTCTGGAGTGCATAAGGGCACACATGTATTGTGTAGGTGAAGCCCACACATATATGCCCCCAGCCCCACTGTATGTGTGGGGGATACAACAACAGTGGGCTGATGGCAGGAATGGCAGCATGACATACTCACAGCCCACTACAGAACAACCCCTGACAGCATCTCACATATGCAAAGCTTATGTAGGTGGAGGACAAAGGATGGAAAACAGGCCCATTTGTGGAAAACTGTTGTCATACATTAAGCAAGTTGCTGGTGTTACAGGATAGTCTGCAACATACCCTTAGTCAGGGATTTGAGGTTAGAAACATAAATGGATGTAGCCATGTACTGACAGCACTCAACACACACACTGCAAGTGAAATATCTGACAAAGGACCTGTGTGGTGGACAGAGAAAACATAATAGGCACACATCTGGCCATCAAGAGGATAGGCCCACAGTTGAGAGCTATGCATACAGAGTGCATTCCAAGGTAAACTAGTATGTACACACAAACCCTGTAACACCAGTACTATACAAAGCATACCACAACTCTGCTCACACTCTGTCTGTCGTTCTGGAACCTCCTACAAATATGTAGCTGGCTTGAGTGTGCAGGTTCTCCTGTAAGAGGTATTGCTACCTGCTGTCTGTAACACTGATGCACACACACACAGGAATGATGTCCATCACACAGGAAAGGTAAAGTGACTACACCCACATGATGTAGGGATTTATAGTAGGTGGTTTCTATGACAGTGGTAATTGGAAGTACTACACAGCAAGCTGCATGCAGTTAGCAAGTGGAGGACACTGATTGGTGCAGAGGCCATCACCTGATCATGTGCATCACCTACAAAAGCCATGCTGCAATCTATTCAAAGCAGCTCAATCCATTTACTGGAGAGACAGAGAGAAAGAGAGAGAGAGAGAGAAAGAAAGAAAACAAAACAAAAAGCCTATGGCAAAGGCAAAGTACAAGCCAAAGGAAGAACAAACCATTTTAACATCCAGGAAACCATCCAGAACTGACATCATTCCCACAACAGGTATGTGAAGTATATATGCATGTAATTGATTATAGTACCTGGTCCATCATAATGGGATAGATTATGTAGAATTATTTATATGTGCCATCAGGTGTTGTTGTAATGATGTTCAACTGAACAACTGCTATGGACAATAGTGTATGTCCCTGTGGGTAGTGGGCCATAGCCATCAACTGTGCAGATCAGCACTGACTGACAAGTTGTAAGCCATCATAGTGTGTTTTGTGTAATGGGAAGTATGTATATTATGTGGCCAATAGCTGGTGGTGGAAGTAATGCCATTATGATGGACATGTGAGACCCACAACCCACCCCTTGCAGGATACTCAGGTTAATCTGCAATGTAGCATGCAGGAATGTCACAGGTGTGTAATAGGGTTACCTGCAATCTGGTTCTACGTATACCCCCTAATGTCAGGCCATGTCCATATGTGGCACCTGTTTGTATTGTAGTAAGGCCGAACAGTGCAGCTGTGTAGGAAGGTGTTGTGTAATTGTGGACCCGATGTCTGAATGTACTCCATATACAGGTATGCGTATGTGTACATATGTACACATATATAATATATAAAGATATATATGTATATACATCAGCATGTATGTCCACAAATATACAGATACCCATGCGTAGATATATATATGAGCACATATATACATCACATATATCTACACATATATAGATATATACCTATATGCATATGTTTACATATATATAAACACACACAAACATATAAATACATGTCCCCTATATTACTACCACAGTGATGCATGCTATGTGCAAGGCAAAAGCACACATAGCAATACACACAGATATCTACAGCTGGCAGTGTATGCAACATGGACGGGTATGTCACATGTTAATCCCTTGTTGGGACCACACTGCCCTCGCCTGTGAAGTATGCAATGGGAATATGGGGAAGTATGGCACGTATAGTTGTGGAGGTGGTTAGGGTTGGTAGATATAGAGGACAGTCTACAGGGGTGGTATGTGACACATGTGGTGGGTAAACACCCTGGATGGTGTGTGTGGTCTGTGATGTGGATGCCCCATGGACCCCAATATGGGCACAATGGGAACAAGCCTCCCACCCACTGCAACTCACAACAGCAGTCCACGTCCTGAAGGTGCCTGGCCTGGAGGCTGAGCAGGAGGAGCATGTCGGCCATGTGAATGTTTACTGGGTGCTTCAGAGTGATGTAGCACATCCCACATGCATTTGTGGAGCCCGGTATGGAACAGACCCTGGACATGACCTCAGGGGACAGGAACATGTCTGTGTGTGCCCCCGGGGGGGGGACAACATCCCCGGGTAGGTTCCACCTGATGGTATTGCTGGACCAGTACATGAGAAGGCCCCAGGTTGGGACACACGTGATGTGGCCAGGTAACATGGGCAGATGGATTTGGAGAGGTGGTTCTGCTAGCCAATAGTACATATACATGTTATTGTGTCACTGTTATACAACATATGTTGGTAGTAATAGTCTACACAATCCTGGAATATGTCCAAGAGATATCCCCAATAACACAGAATGTCAGATGTGCAGCAGTCACAAAGCAGCCATAATACAGGCATATATGGAACCATAGTGGCCCTGACAATGGCATGCAGGTGAATAGTCTGTAACAGGCAAGCAAAGATAGTGTCCACACAGGGAACATGGCTACAATCACATAGCAGAAAGTGTGGTACAATATAATATCTATCCCACTGGTAGGTAAGCTGTAGCCATACCTAATGAGTTGTGTGTACAGTTTGTTGAAGCTGATATGGTGGGGGTGGGGTGACAGAGATGTGTATTATGAACTGTGGTAACCTTACTGTATGAGCTGCTCAGACCTGTTTCCATCTTTATGTCTTTCAGCCAAGATGTCACATGCATGCTTGCCTACCTATTCGACAGCTGAGAATGATGTGCTTATCACACACCTGATCCAAATCTACCCAGTGCTGTTTGGCAGGGCTGCCCATGAACAGCAGGAGTGGACCGACCTGTGGAACGACCTAGTCCATAGGGTCAATGATGTCAGACTGCACAACCGCAGTTATGAGCAGGTCCGGCATCATTGTACTGACCTGCTTCGCAATGCCCGTCGGCATGCTGCTGCAGTCCGGGGAGATCACTTCGCCACAGGGGGGCCATGCCATCATCCCCCACGACACATGTGGAGGAGCTTGTGGCACCTGCCCATCTGGCCAGCCACCAACTGCTGAACACCTTTGTGGAGGTGGGTGGCACCCACACACCGGCTGAGGAGCATGCAGGTAAGAACACAGGGCACATCAGTAGACTACTGTTGCATATACATCCACATCGGTACAGGTAGATCATGCATATCTGACATGTCATATATATATATATTGTGTTGCTGCACTGTAGTGATACACAGATGTCCAGATGTAGTATTGTGGAAATGTATCACTGATATATTGCAATACTGCACCCACCCTGTAGCACTGCCACAGGTGTGGACATTGCATCTCTCAACCCTCTTATGTAGGTCCCTCCAGGATACCACCAAGGCAGCAGCCTGTAGCTGGTGAGTATGGTTTATGTAGATGCTTGCCAACACACCAGGCATGTAATAGTGATGGTATATTCCATGCACATGTCTAACACACCTACCCTGAATTCATGCTGTACATGTGCATGTACTGTTGCTGTGAAATGCACAGCATCACAGGGGTGACAATGATGGGGTATTGGAAGGGTATGTCAGACACCTGCATGATAACTAACATCCTGTCATTGCGGAATGTGTCCACAGGGAGTAACATAATGGTGGGTGACATGGCCTACAGCAGGGACATGTTTGGAACAACACCCATATACAGTGCAACACCAGTGTATATACCTGTAGGACAATGGCAACTGCTGCAAAGATACACTATGGCATAAGGCATTACAGTAGTCCAAATTATCAGCTGGGTCTAGGGTGTAGCATGTGGTGTTCAGTGTATGGGACACTGTAAAGTGACACACATGTGTAGGGCATACTTGTCATGCATCTGTATAAAGGCTGAAGGAGTGGCGGTGTCAGCATGACTCTCCAGTGCACTGCAGCAGGGATCATAAGGATGCTAGGTATGGCTCTATCTGCACATAGTCAGGTTCAGGACCTGTGGCAGCCTTAACCCTACCCCCACAGCAATAGTGACTGCAGTGTGTGAACACCATGGGACGTGCACATGAGTAGACCTTGCAATCATGCAGAATAGGGGGACATGCGTAGGGCAGACTGAACATACACTGGCAAAAGCAGATGGCCCACGCTGGTATACCCCTGCCAGGAGTACTCACTGCTGTAGTACACACAAGAGGTGCGATAAACTGTCATGATAAGGGTGTGATCACATATGCCCACATGGTGTGTATGCATTGCAGTCAGCAGCTGCACACTTAACACAATCAGTAGACACTGCATGTGAAAGTACAGGACATATGTCACATATAGGGCTCGTGTACTGGTAAGATATGCGGTGATGTGGTCCCATGGCAGATCAAGGATGGGTGCTTCAAATCAATAAATGTGTGTACACCCCCCAAAGCCATGGTATGCTCTGATGGTTGTCAGTGTAAGAGTATTGGATTGGTCATACATGGTCTGCTGATGCTGAGAGCTGTGCATCAGACATCAGGCATTCACAAATGACATCTGTCCACATATCATACCAGGTATGTGTTGCTGGAAAACCTAGGAGCTGTGAGCATTAAAGCTGTCATAACCGACACAGTAGTACACATTCAGCAATGGGCTGTACAACCGTGAGGTGTGGTGCACAGTACATGGCAGGGTGCAGAACAGGTGCACAGAAATACCTTGTTCATGGGTGCAGTGGTATCCAGGGGAAGGGGCTTCACCTAGTGACATAGCACATGCATCACACACATGAATACTGTTGCCAGCATGGACTGATTATAGCTGCACTGCATGCTGTTGGGTGCCATATGTTATGCATGTTGGCAGAGGGGTAATAGGAAGATTGTGTGTACTTTCATTCTGCAACCTCACCTGTATGTGTGTGTGTGTGTGTGTGTGTGTGTGTGCGTCTTGGTGGGTAGTCAGTTTGTCTGCAGGGCCACTCTGGTGAAGTGGAGGGAGGTTGATGCAGGTAGGATGCTTGTGTGCATGTGTGTGTGTTTGTGTGGCTGGCCATGCATGCGCATGTGTGATTGTGGGGTGTTACTACAGCACTACTGCTTTCTGGGATCATGCAGTACATGTACATGGACTGCTACATTACACACCAGGAATACTTGTCATGTGTGTAATCACAGGACAGCTGATAGTATAATATGGTCTGTAGCATGGAACAGGCATCCAGAAAAAAGGTAGACAACAGGTACACCCTTACACCCTTCACATCGCATTCAGCAGAGAGGTGAACCTACAACCCACATATGCAGCACTACAGATGCATTGGGGAAGTACTAGTCAACACCAGGGAGTGTATCCAAATATTACAGTTGTCACATGATAGGCTGAAGGAGCAGCATATCTGGCATGTACTGAGCATTACACACACATGACACACCAGTGCGTGATATTATGGATAGAACATATTAGCCCACACATAGAGGGGCTATGCTCATCATTTCCGGACATACAGAGGGTGCAAACCGAATGACAGCAGTGAGGCCATGTAAAACCACTACACACAGGTTAAGCAGGTAAAGTAGCAACAGGCTTTGTGTTGTGACTGCTTGTGTAGGCATTTAGAGGACTGATATATCAATGAGGGGTATCAATGTGTGTATGTTAACAAGTGTGATGCAGGATGGGGTACCACATGGACATATACGTGGAACTGTCTGTAAAGCCATGGACAGGTAGGTATTATGGAGGTGAGTGTGTGTGTGTGTGTGTGTGTGTGTGTGTGTGTGTGTGTGTGTGTGTGTGTGTGTGTGTGTACTGTTAGGCAATGCTGTACAAGTTTTAAAGTGGGTTTATTGTTTTCCCCCACAGGAGGCAATGTGGGTCAGGATCCCTCCTGCATGCAGTCTAATGTTGGTGTCCTTACAGACACTGAAGATGATGATAGTACTGTTGAGGCACAGGTGGGGTTGTCAGGGGCTGACACTGCGCCAACATTTGACATCCCCCTTTTAGCAACCCCAACCCTGCACACAGTTTCAGTGCCTATACACACCCCATCACCAGTGGCCATAGTGGAGGGACAGCTGGTGTTCAGTGGCAGTGCACAGGAAAGTGTGGTAACCATGCCTACTGTGTCCGGTCACAGCAGGCATAGCCAGATGTCCAGCACAGCACCACATAGGCAGATGTCCCAGGGTGCTCATGGTAGGGCCGCTGGACATCATGCCCCTGGCAGAGGCGACATAGCTTGTACCAGCAGGTGCATGTTTCAACCTGTCATGGTGGCACAGGCACATATAGAATGTTACCACAGACAGGGCCTGAGGCTGTAGAGGGCTGCTCTCACATCTGCAAATGACAACGCCAGTAAACTGGCTGGTGTCTTCCGTGGATTAACTGAGTTCATGGATAGACGGTCTGGTGAGATGATGGCCCTCATCAAGCATGGTCTGTCTGTGCTTGAACGTGTGGTGGGAGTGTGGCAACAGCTGTGTGGATGTAGGCCAGCAATGCCACCAGGTGGTAGTCAACATGGAAGTGCTAGGACACCAAGGGGCTCCCGTAGTGGCAGTACGAGTCCTGGCACTGCAGGGGGGGGGCGCTGTCCACACCACACAAGGCCACGAGCACATTGTCCTAGCCAGTCCCTGGAGGGAGTTGGTACCAGCGAACATTTGTCATCATCAGGTGAGAGTGGCACATGCACAGTCCACGTGTCCATGGCTGGAGGCAGTGAACTGCACACCCTGTCAGGTATGGTCTGCAGCTGTCCATAAACACCTGTGTAGGGCAGCCACATGGCAGAACTGTGTGCATGCATACCCACACACTATGCAAACACACCTAGTGCAACCCCATACCTACACACACATCACCATGCCCAGCTCATCACAGTACACCCCTCACCCACACACATGGTGTCAAATGCATGTCCCACCCTCGGCCTCTGGCAAACCAAAATCACACCCTGTGCATATGATACCTGTGCCACATCCCTGTCATCCATACCATCAATGCAGGGACAGGCTAACATGGTTCTGATGCACATGGTGACAGTATTACAGTGTAACACAATACTGCAGGGTAACATGTTATAAGGAGTAAAGTGTAATGCATAAATGGCAGGTAGTGTAGCCAACCAGCAATGATGCCTTATAGCTGTTAGTAACACTGGTTGGTTGTGGTCTCTATATTGTTATCCATTTGTGTTGTAGGTGTACATGTGTCAGCACAAGGAAGCCCAGTGCATATGGTGATACCTGTGCCACATCCCTTTCATCCATACCATCAATGCAGGGATAGGCTAATATGGTTCTGATGCACACGGTGACTGTACTGCATTGTACCACAGTACTGCAGTGTAACATGTTGTAAGGAGTAAAGTGTAATGCATAAATGTCAGGTAATGTAGCCATCCAGCAATGATGCCTTATAGCTGTTAGTAACACTGGCTGGTTGTGGTCTGTATATTGTTAGCCATTTGTATTGTAGGTGTACGTGTGTCAGCACAAGGATGCCCTGTGCATATGATGTTAACTGTGCACCATCCCTTTCATCAATACCATCAATGCAGGTACAGGCTAATAGGGTTCTGATGCACACAGTGACTGTTCTACAGTGTACCACAGTACTGCAGTGTAACATGTAAGGAGTAAAGTGTAATGCATAAATGGTAGGTAGTGTAGCCATCCAGCAATGATGCATTATAGCTGTTAGTAACACTGGTTGACTGCGGTCCCTATAATGTTATCCATTTGTGTTGTAGGTGTACGTGTCAGCACGAGGATGGTCTGCAGTCATATTCCACAATGGGGTATGGCACTGTGGTGACACCATTGCTGTGACATATCTGGGGTAGAGTTGAACACATGTCACAGATTACTAAAATGGTTATTGCCTGTGCCACATGGACAGGTGACCCGCTGAGGCATGTATACCCTGCAACCTGATGTAGACACATCTACATACACACACACTGTTACTTGGCAACACTGGGACTAGACCCCTACCTAGCTATGTAGTGATACTGAAGTGTGTGGCTTACACTGTACACACCACACAGCTTTTAGGGTGAGGCATGTCCCAGGTTACATGCTACATGCAGAACATCCCCAGACATGTACAGTATGTTAACGGGGGATGTAATGGGTGTATATGGACAATACGCAGTGTGACATACTGTCATATACACATTAACAGACACATAGCAGCCAGACACACATCGAGATACCAGGGCCTATAGCTGCTAACTTGACCATGTGTCAAATGTGCTACAGGTAGGCTGCATACAGCACATGCATAACTGGCTTGGATTGTGGTATCAGTTACCTGTATGGTTGATGATGACAGTGGTAACCATAATGTGGTACATGGGACATATACTGGGTGTACCTTGGTGTAATGACAGTGTACACAACACCCACATCCCCCAGTGGATATTGTACTCACTGAAACCAACGAGGACACTCTGCCATACCCACCATCACACATTGGCCGTGACTGCGATACAACCCATAGTATACCCCAACAGTGGTACTACAGGGATATGCATCTAATGCACATGCCACATGCATAGTAGAGTGTTGCAATGTCATGCCTCACCTATAGGCAGCAACAGCACTATCTGTACTACTGTGTGGCAATGGGTATTGTAATAGGAGTATGTGGCCTTGGAATGTTGTACCCTATAGATATATGGACATGCACAACTACACACACATGCCAGAACACAGTGGGTATACCATGCCTATTTGTAAAACACTATTGTGCTGGTACTGCAAGGCCCATGTAGCCAGAATGGGGGGGGGGACTTAACAGGGTACATGTAATGTCCCATACAGCAGCAGCCACAACTGACTATGGCAATAGGTGTTGCGTTGGTTCTAAAGGCCTTAATGGAATTCCCAAGTACAGGTGTGCTAACACACAGGCACTGCTATACTCAGTTATGCACACATATACATGTGTCAGCACAGATATGCATCGCTGCATTTGGTCATAGCTGTGTACCTAGCTATTGTCCAAGGGGAGATGGGTTGTGTAGGGGTTGTGGGTACAGTGGTATCCTGCCACCTGCCAGGTGCCAGCAGGCAATCTATCGACAGACACTCCTGTGGTGACCCTCAGGGTGAGAATGACATGCATCAGCCAAACCTCCAGGTGCCTCCTGCACATGGCCACTGAGGTGACCAAGTTCACATGCATGCAACATGCATTACAACACATGGTTAGTGTCTGTGATGTAGACTTGAAAAAGCATGTTATGTTTACTGTGGTAGTGTAGTGGAGGTACCCGTGACATGTGGTGCGTGCAGGGTAACATCTCCTATATGTGCCAGTTCTTACACAGTTGGGCAGATATGTTAGTATCACTCAAGCTCCTGTACATATCCCAGCTGGATACCTGCCATCTTCACATCTGTACAGGGACTGACAGTCATCAGCTTGGCAAGTAGCTATGCAGTAGCATGAGTGTGTTGACAGATAGACATCTGACAACAATATGTATGTCATAACTACATGTCGGAAGACGTCACTAACGTGCTGTACAGACAGTAGTCTACAGTTACATTCCACATGACGGATCATTACCAAGTAAGGGGTATATACTGCGACACAGCTCACACACCAGGGATAAAACAGAGAGGCCTCAGTGTCCAGCTATGCCCACAGGTATGCCTGTCATCAGTACTACATTTAGCACTCTGCTCTTGCCTGGGTTAGCACCGTCAACAGTAGTACTGCCGTGATACACTACATGCCAGTGTGACAGCAAGTACCCTGTGCTACTACACCTGTATGCAACACATTCACATGGATAACAGTGCTGTACAGGCCTCATATATGTCTGTGTCCCACACATGACACTCACACCCCTTACTACAGTAATGACAGCACATAGACACATGTATTGTACATGACATTACATACACTTATTACAGATTATCAGACTAAGTGGCATGACCTGGTTACCAGGGCTAAGCCATGCTTAGCAAGTTTCAACATTGCTGCAATATAACAGCTGAGCTGATTTGCGAAGCCTACACTGTGTAAGCATCCGTACATTTACCCATAGCTCAGCACTACTTAGCTTTGCGCAAACCAATGCAAACCCGCTTAAAGCTGCTCAAAGCTGCCTTAACTACACTGTATCCGACAGCCCTTGTTCTGCCCAGCAACAAAATGAACAGCCCTTGCAAGTCTTGAACCCAGAACCCTGTACACTGAAGTTACAACACTTGACCACTACGCCATGACCACTGTGAAGACAGCTGCTGTTTTATCAACATAGCTGTCAATACACATATTGAGTAGTACTGAACAATTGCCTTTAGTTCCAAAATTGTGCAGTCCTTCTTATTAATATGACTGTTGCATCACATATGCTGTTTAATCATAATGTGCACATAGCAGATACATACGGCGAAATACATCTGGGAGGGTATACACAACCATGAGTTTACTCATGACAGGAATATAGTTGTATACATATAATAGGTCTATATATGTCTACATGTACATACACATGTATACTCATACATATGTCTGTATACACATCTGTATAGTGCTACATGTATATGGCCACGTGTACATCTCTTCGTATGTACATAAATATATATATATATATATATATATATATATATATATATATATATATATATATATATATATATATATACACACACACACATGTATGTATATACAGATATACGTATATATAGATATACATATATGTATATATAGATATATGTCTATATAGCTATATATGTATGCACATCCTATGTGTACAGATATTCCTAGTTATGTTGGTATATATGTAGATATCTATAACTATATGTGCATACATATCAATTCTGATATACCTACTACTGTCAATATATATGTAGATATCCATATGTATATGTGCATATGTATCCCTACCTGTATATGTATAGACATACATTGCTCTCTATATGTATATATCCGGGTGTTGATATGTATGTGTGTGTGTGTGTGTGTGTGTGTGTGTGTGTGTGTGTGTGTGTGTGTATATATATATATATATATATATATATATATATATATATATATATATATATATATATATATATATATATATATATATACATATATATATATATATATATATATATATATATATATATATATATATATATATACATATATGTACATATACAGATATCTGGATAATTACATATACATATATTTTCACCTTATGTCCTGAACATGGAGTGTAGCCCTACCTCAGCCCCTATAGTCCCAACTTTGTAGTGCAAGGGGATGTCAGGTGTGTATAGTAGGTATATTTGTAGAGTATTGCTACTGTAATAGGGATTGTCTGCACAGACATGGTGTGTGTGGGAGGTCACATCTGCTTTTAACATGTGAACCACTGGCTACTGACAGACATCCTAAGGACCTCACAGTACAGTACCGCTGCTAGCACGTAATGATCCTGTGGACTACAGCAGAGATATTGGCCAATATATGTGGACATACTGACATACTCTGGACAGTCTAGAGGTATACACAGAACCCCTTAGTGCAAGACATGTGGACCAAGCCTGACAATGTACATGTATAACATGTAACTACTGGTATACATTTGCCCACATAGGTTATGCATTCACACACCCCTGTCTGTCCTGACACATAATAACTGCTGGTACAGAGATGCCATGGCCACATACTTCCCACTAGATATTGACATACATCTGTACAGCATCCCACTGCTCTGTATGACATACATGACTGTTAAGGGAGGCCCAGCAGCAGTACATCTGGCAAGTATCTGGACATGAAATCCCACTGGGTAAGTACACTTAAGCTGCTAGGCATGTAACAAAGCACTGTGCAGGCTACAGGCAGACTGGCTCAACACTGACCATTTCCTATGGGGGAATGTACATGTACCTGCATGTATAGCAGGCTCTACAGGCATGTCACAGCACAGAGTAGGATACATCAGTGTGAAAGTGCATAACCACAGCCAATGTGAACACAGCCACAGCCATGTATGATAAGCTAGAGTAATATTACAGTATATGGACTAACTGTTCAAAACCATCCTCATATGTGCCACTCACACACTAACCCTACATATACTGGGGCTGCTACACAGTGTGGTCCAATGCCTGTCTGTGGTATGGGACATGTGTGTGTATGGCCCTACAAACATGTAAGCTGATAGAGTAACATACAGTGGGGCAGCATGTAATATCATATAGAACAGGACCAGGAACAATGACATCTACCACAGACTGTACACAGGCCACAGTACATACTGACAATACACACACTGTCGACATTCACCTTATGTACACAGACCTCAGTACTGTACACACAACCACAGAATGTCCAGGTTATGTAATCAAATATAACCCCTACTATACATAACATGTGTAGTAGTCTGATATCTCACTGGCTTATCAGATATGATGTCACTAATTATGGTGTACAGCAGATATGCACCTCTTACTGCATGACATATGTACAAAGGGTGACAGAGTTGCGGCTGGAGGCACATACACATGGCCAATATTGACATGTTGTTGTGATAACCTCATACTTTTACTGTTGTAACAGGGTTTATTGCAACATATGTCCTTTGAGGGATATGAAGTCAGTAACTCTCATGGTTGTCACCATCTACAGACTGCAATCCTCACACTACCTTCTGCAGTTCACAGATATGTGCTCTGTGGGTAAGACATGGAACAAAAGACATCACATACTGCCCAGTCTGCAGATGACCCTACAGATGGGGTTTCCTCATAAACATATTACTGACATGGCAGTTATTAAAACATGTAGGACAGCCATATCCATACACACCCTGTTAAACCAACATTACTCCAAATGCAGTATAGCAGCACTTACAGTCTGTAGTCAGGTCAAACACACAGTGTATGTTGTTAGAGGTAAATCCCCAACCCATCTGAGATGCTGTTTGCCAAACAACAGAATAAGTTCCTGCTCACAGTGAATGAAAAGGCCCAACACCAACATGATGTTCCTAGATACTGGAGTGTGTTTCCAAGCAATTGGCAATGGGAATGTTACTATAGCTGTACAACATGCAATCAGCTAGAGAAGGGCTGCAATTTGTGCAGAGGCTATCAGCTGATCAAGAGCATCACTTAAAATACACATGCTGCTGCCCAAGCAAAGCAGGTGTAGCTCTCCACATCCACCAGAGAGGGAGTGAGAGAGACAGACAGAAGCAAAGTAAATTCAGGGAGGGGTGAGAGTGTAAAACTTAAGCATGCTTGTGTCGCACACCTACCAGCACAGGGTATCAAACCCCCGACATCTATGTAGTGCTATCACATTTCTATGCAGTTATTGGATGCTCCACATAGGCTACATGTTGAGGAGCCCTCAAAATGTATATGTGATGGTGAGTGACATCTGCAACAGGGATATGGTAGCTATACAGTAGGTGTAGTACACGTGCCTGTCTGTATGAACAGGTGCCAGTATCAACACAGCCACACTGTCACAGGGACGCACACACATTGACACACTTGGCAGGGCCAGGATTGCCACAACACATTACTGTGCAGTTATCACATGCACCACAGGAGTCATACAGAGGTTATATGGGCAAAGGGTATGTGGAGGTGTCTAATATTGACAGCATGCTTCGGTATGCCAATGGGGTTGTAGTGAGTGTGAATGTGATCATACGCATCATACAACACACACAGGGTGCCAGTACTGACATGCATGGGTGCATTGCTTCACGGGTGTGTAGTGGTCGACTGTGCCAGACTGCTATACAAGGCTAGGTGATGGGTATACCTTGGCATCAGCCCACATGACAATGGTCTGCACTGTGGCTCAGCGGTGTAGTTTCTGGATTTGCCCACACAGGTGGGTATTGTATTCACCATCCAATCACCTGGGTGACTACTGCATGTGGCCAATGCTGTGTACTGCATGCCATGTATGTGTTCCTTAGTCCATGACATGGTCGGTATCTGGGATGTGCACACCTCCCACATGCATGTACAGTGATATGTGGAACTGTACCTGGGTTGTCTGGCCCATGATGTGTACACAGATTTTCATCAGATGTGCCAGTCATGGCCTCATGTGGCAGGAACTGTTAATGGACAGCAGGTTTACCCTGCACCTACATTGATAGCATGATACCGGCATTCCCTGGTGTCAGTGGCATCTGTCCATACAGGGCATGTTTCTCAGGCATGGTATGTCCTTTGTGGGTCACATTTGATGGCACCACAGGTGTTGCAGCAGTCCAGTGAGGAACATGAGGAAGGTGCACTGTCGGCATGTATGTGCTTATTGGACAGATGGATAGGGTGCCATGCCCTCTGTAGCCCACTGCAATCACACCATGGTTACTATCAATGGGCAATATGCAGGGTACTACCAACACAGTGGCTGTTGTCTAGGCAAGTGTGTGTGTGTAGGAGACATGGGTTGAGAGTGTTCTCTGGGTGAAACTAGGGTCACTAAATTTGTTTGCCTAGCCTTGATGTCACATGTAGGGGTATGGATTTGCACCCTAGCCTCTCAGCTAGTTCACATCTGTTATCCCTGTATGGTGGACATTGTGATATGTACTAGGGCCACCATATAAGAAATATGCAAAATCCGCTCCACATTGCGTCTAGTTGTTACACACTCACAACCACCTCCACACAGGATACGACTTACAAACACAGACACACACACACACACACACACACACACACACACACACACACACACACACACACACACACACACACACACACACACACACACACACACACCTGTCAAGTCTGGGATTAGAACTCCTACCTAACTAGTTTATTACACTACAGCACTATGCAGTTATAGGACATGCCACTGAGATTACTGGAGTACTCCTTCCCCAAAGGTGTATTTCACAATGAATGACATCAGCAGGATTGCCAAATTAGGGCATTTGACTTGTAGTGAGTGTGGCTAGGCTAAAATGCATTGCTCCCTACACAGACATAGAAACACACACAAAACATCCACAACTGCCATGTATGGGAATAGAACCCCTACCAGAGTTCTATATCACACTACAGCATGAAGCTGTTATAGGACACACCACAGGGATTACTGGAGTACTCCTTCCCCAAAGGTGTATTTCACAATGAATGTCATTAGCAGGATTGCTAAAGTAGGGCATTTGAACTGTAGTGAGTGTGGCTAGGCTAAATGCATTGGTCCCTACACAGACATAGAAACACACACAAAACATACACAACTGCCATGTGTGGGAATAGAACCCCTACCAGAGTTCTATATCACACTAGAGAATGAAGCTGTTATAGGACAAACCATGGGGATTACTGGAGTACTCCTTCCCCAAAGGTGTATTTCAAAGTGAACAACATCGTCAGGATTGCCAATGTAGGGCATTTGAATCATAGTGTGTGTAACTAGCATAAATGCATTGGTCCCTACACAGACAGACACACACACACACAGTTGCCATGTCAGGGATTAGAACTCCTACCTAAGTAGTTTATCACACTACAGCACTACGCAGTTATAGGACATGCCACGGAGATTACTGGGCTACAACTTTCTGAAAGGTGTATTTCACAGTGTATGACACCAGCAGCCTTGCCAAAGTAGGGCATTTGAATTGTAGTGAGTGTGACTAGCCTAAAATGCACTTCTCTCTACACAGACACACACACAGTTGCCATGTCTGGTATTAAAACTTCTACTTAACTAGCTTATCACACTACAGCAGTATGCAGTTATAGGACATGCCACGGTGATTACTGGGCTACAATTTTCCAAGAGGTGTATTTCACAGTGTATGACATCAGCAGCCTTACCAAAGTAGGGCATTTGAATTGTAGTGAGTGTGACTAGCGTAAAAAGCATTGGTCTCTATACACACACACACACACACACACTTGCCATGTCTGGGATTAGAACTCCTACCTAACTAGTTTATCACACTATAGCAATATGGAGTTATAGGATGCGCCATGGAGATTACTAGGCTACAACTTTCCAAAAGGTGTATTTCACAGTGTATGACATCAGCCTTACCAAAGTAGGGCATTTGAATTGTAGTGAGTGTGACTAGCCTAAAAAGCATTGCTCTCTACACACACACACACACACACACACACACACACACACACACACACACACACACACACACACACAGTTGCCATGTTTGGGATTAGAACTCCTACATAACTAGTTTATCAGACTACAGCAGTATGCAGTTATAGGATGTGCCACGGACATTACTGGGCTACAACTTTCCAAGAGGTGTACTTCACAGTTTATGACATCAGCAGCCTTGCCAAAGTAGGGCATTTGAATTGTAGTGAGTGTGACTAGCCTAAAACGCATTGCTCTCTACACACACACACACACACACACACACACACACACACACACACACACACACACCAGTTGCCATGTCTGGGATTAGAACTCCTACCTAACTAGTTTATCACACTACAGCAGTACGCAGTTATAGGAAGCGCCATGGAGATTACTGGCCTACACCTTTCACAATGGTGTATTTCAAAGTGGATGACCTCAGTAGGCTTGTCATAACAGGGCTATGGGGAGGGCAGTGAGTGTACATGGGCCATAACCCATTCATCTAGAGGTTGACACACCACATGCGGGCACACGCAGGGTTATATTCCACAGGTACATGTATACACCTTCTAGATGACTACTTCCTTGTACAGTCATGTTGCACAGCTAGCACTTGCACCACATAGTCCATAATGCTGACAGATACCAGTGGCTAAGGTCTACAGTAAGTGACATCTGAACCTCATGTGGTTGTAGCCATTTGGCTGTGTGCTGGGTGGGACAGGCCTCATAATGGATGGCCCCTTGTGACAGTCACTCTCTTCCACACATCTATGTACGTCTACTTTTGGCTTATTATAGTGTGTTGTCCTTGGATATATGCCTCCATTCCTATCCAGTGTGTGTGCAAAGCATGAGTGGTGCATACTGAGGAGTGTCTGCACTAACATATGCAACTGCCAGATATGTCTGGTCCACTGTTGTTTGCAGACATGGCCTTCTTAAGTGTGTGAGCATGCCCAGTATGACCTTTCAGTATGTTGTTGACTGACATTGACTGACATTGCCTTCATTTGTCTAAGTGTGTGAGCATGCCCAGTATGCCTTTCTGTATTGAATGTGTGGATCGATTCCAGGTAGTTTGTACTACAGTACAGAACTTTGTGTTGTTCACCTGCAGGTAGCATACTGTTTCTGCAGGGTATCAGTTGATCATTTGGCAATATGGGGACAAACTGTGCAGGGGATAGTGTGTACTGTAGGTGATTGTGCCTGTGCTGCTTCAGCTGCATGGTACTGCTGTTAGCAGAGATATTCAGACATGTGTACTGTTATACACAGCGAGATTTTCTGTCATGTACTGTCAGGTGGACATTCCTGCTCACATTGATGACTTGGGGGACAATGGTGACTGCAGCTGTGTCTGGTTTTGTGGGCAGACACCTACGTATTCATGGTAAGTTATGCCATTCTGGAGGGGGAGCTGCAGGCACTTGGTGCTTGGTTTGTGTATCTGGTTCAGCACCTTGGTACAGTGCTGGGAGAGGATCCCATACTTGTCTGCCCATCAACATGACATTACAGGCTTATCTTGCTGTGGCAATGCCTCACAGCTGTACAGATTCACACAGGTTAGCCAGAGGCAGGGCCATAGGTCAAGACATTTACCCTATTGTGGTGTACGGGCAGGTGTGTAGCTACCCATTTGTGTGTTTGCAGACAGGGATAGTGTCTGAAAACAGCTTGGTGTCGGACTCTGCACATGCTCCCACACCCCCTCTGTTATTCTAACCTCTTCCATACATTATGCATACATTCTCTGATACTTTCCCTAAGGGTATCACCCCATTACTGGTGTGTGTTAGTGTTGGTCCACAGTTCATGCAGTGGGACATGGTGGGCATGTTACTGTGGTTTGTCCATATGGCCTTGCATATGGTATATGTGGAGTGTGTTATGTTGTTATTTGGGTGTCCATGCATGACATAACATGCATTGGCAGTACGTGTGAGACACAGGCCTTTGGCAGAAGCCTGTGGGGCATTAGGAGTTGCTGCAGGCCAGATGTGGCAGGCCGTTGCATTCCGTCACTCCTACAGTCCCAGACCACCATACAATATATTCTCCTGGGATGACAGGGTAGGTGTGATAGGTGTTCATGCCAGTACCTTCTATCAGTCTTGATCAGGTGGTGTGGATGCTGGCAGGGTGCTACCTACAGCTAGGGACACACCTGCATGGGACACCTGCACTGCATGCTGCAGTCTTCCGCTATTGCCACATACAGGAGGGGTCTTACTGTATCCATTTCCCACAGCAGGGATATTACCAGAGCTGTGCCTGTGGGTGGTGTTTGCATGGCTGGGTACATGTGTGCTATGGACACTACTTGCATCTGACACACAGATATGCATGGGGCATTCCAGTTATACTGGCATGTGCAGGTACATCAGCTGATTCCCAATACATCAGTCCTATCTCCTTTGTGGCAGACATCACCAGTATCCCCTACTATAGGTCCAGTTACTGTGATGCATACCTATATGTACAAATCCAAGGGTGTCTCCATTTCACAGTGACACAATATATATTGTATGTCTGGGGTACTTTCCCCGGTGTACTGCTTGTATATCTAGCCCAACAGCCATGCCATGTCAGTCTTTCTGATGGTGACACATACTACCACCATACATTTACAATGGCTTACTGCTAGCATGTGTTATACTGGTGGGGACTGCCTTTGGCACTGCAGTTGTGAGGGCTTGTCCCTGTCATCAGCAGTAGTGGGCAATCACCACCATACATACATACTGACCACTCTCACACATTATGAAACACACACCATCCTAACACACACAGATCTGCATATTGTGCAAATGCTATGACCTATCCTGCTACTTTGGCCACCTCTGGGCATCTGTGCTCCACTTGTATTATACCTACTCATACATGTTACTATATTTCTACACAAGATTGGGGGGGGGGCACACCTGAGTGTCACTACACTTCTACATGGGAGTGGGGGAAGGGGCAGACCAGTCTGTTTGCACATGTCTACATAGGAATGGGGGGGGCACACCTGACTTTTACTACATTTCTGCATATGTGTGTGGGGGACACACCTGACTGTTTCTACATTTCTACACCAGATTGGGGGGGCACACCTGACTGTTACATTTCAATGCTGGATTGGGGGTAGGGGCACACCTGACTGTTTCTACATGTCTACATGGGAGGGGGCACACCTGACTGTTACTACATTTCTACATAGGGTTGCGGGGGACACACCTGACTGTTTTTACATTTCTACATAGGATTGGTGGGGGGCACACCTGACTGTTACTACATTTCTATACAGGATTGGGGGGGGCACACCTGACTGTTTCTACACATGATTAGGGGGCACACCTTACTGTTTCTACATGTCTACATAGGATGGGGGGCACACCTGGCACTTGCACACATTTGCTATGACTGTACTGGTATGTCAGGTACTCCATTTCATTCTGCATTCTAACCTATCATATTAACTAGAGGCATATCAGTGTACTACAGGTCTTAGCTTTGGTTGCCCTACATATTAGTGTCTGACTTCCTACCCTTCAGAACTAACATCCCACTGCCTGACCTGCTGTTGTCTGTCTGTGTGGGCCTGGGGGGGAGGTTACCCATAGGCATCATTCAGAAGCCATAGCACAGGATCTGTTTGTGTTTGTCTACACCTGTTCTGCTGGCTGAGACTGCTGTTGGGTATGTGAACCTCCCTGACTGGCATGTGTGAGTCATATGGACACACATGTCGCCCATCACATTTCCTGCAGTGGGTTTTTGTCACCCTGTGTAATACTGGCTACTATGGTGACTCCAGTATGTGTTACAGATGTCATGGTGCCACTATGGGTGTCTACTATCTGCTGCCATAACATTCAGCCACCCAATTCCCTTGCATGCTCACATCCATACCATAGATACAGGTAACTACACATTCTACTCCATTTGGCAACTGGTAGGTTGATTGACTTACCTTGTGGGTGTGCCAGTATTGAGGATGGTGCTGGAGGGCTGCCTATGTTGGATGCACATAATACACTCCCTATACATGGTTGAGCACAGGTAATATCATGCTTGGCATCCCTTTTACTGTATGTGCGAGTCAGAGAGAGGTGTCATTCCCTGGGTCCCTACTGTGTCAGTGTATGAGCTATGCGTAGCCTCTTTGCCAAGGCCAGGGCATACTGGGCATGCCTCCATCTGCCTACTGGGGTAGGCTCAGGTTGTTCCTCCTCCGAGTCACTCTGTGCCTGTGTAGGCCTTGGCATTGGTGGGGGGTTGTGTAGCCCTGCCCCGTGTTGTTTCTGCTGCAGCTGTTTCCGCAGGATCATACTGTGTAGCACGGCACATACCATAACAATTTGAGTACATGTAGCTGGTGAGTACTGCAAGGCTCCACCGGATGTGTCCAGGCACCGGAACCGTGACTTGAGTATCCCAAACACACGGTCTGTTATAAGTCTGGTCTGTGCTCATGCCTCATTATGGCATTCTTGTTTAGGTGTTTGTGCATTTCTGATGGGTGTCATCAGCCACAGCTCCAGTGTGTAACCAACATCCCCCACTAGGTGACCGTAGGGGATGTCCACACTGGCAAATCTCTTGTACATGTGTGTCAGATGCCAGATGTGGGAATCATGATAGCTTCCAGGGCAGCCAGCACACAAATTCATTACAATGCCCTGGGCATCGCACACGACCTGGCAGTTGATGGAGGGGAGGCCCTTATGGTTGATGTAGGCCCTACCCTGATCACTGGGTGGTGCTATGATGCATATGTGCATGCAGTCTATAGCACCCACTACCTCAGGGTAGTCTGCTATTTGGTGGAAGAGATGCATATTGCTGACCAACACCTCACGGGTGTTGAGGAAATATATGTACTCACTGGCATGTGCTGACATGGCATCCAGGAACTGGTGGAATACTCTGGATGCTGATGCCTGTGAGATCCCCAAGATATCCCCAGTTGAACTTTGGGAGGTACCTATGGCTAGTATTCCTAGGCCTACACATACCTTGGTATCCACTGGGATGGGATCCCCCTCGGTCAGTTCGGTGTGTCAGAAGTGGCCGGCACAGCTCAACAATTTGCTGTAGGAGGTCTATGTCCACCCTACAGTGCTCCACAATCTCAAGCTTATATAGCCCCTGGTAGGTTACCCTGGGTCTGTACATTCTTCTCTGTCTCCTCACTGCGGGTTGATTGGCAGCATTCATATCCTCTCTACCCTCAGCCTCTTGCACATGTTGTATGATGTCTGCTGCAGCCCCTATCACTTTGTAGTTTTGTTTGTTAAAAGTTCCCCGCTTGTATATACCGGTGGTGTAGAGTATGGGAAAATACAGAGAGGAAGGTGTTTGCATAGTTTATAGTGGTGTTCTGGGCTGGGCTGGTCTGCTGCCTGTGTAATTGGCTGATTCTGATACATTTCACCTGCCAGCTATGCTAGTTCAACTTGGTTAACTTCCTACTACTGTTTTCCTTTCCCACTGCCTTCCTGTTTAAGGCCAGGGGCGTGCCGCGCAAACACAGTGCTCAAATGTACCTTTTTTTTCTTTAAAACCCGGTGCGCAACACGCACACCCACTTAGGCAATGTAAAGAGTGCTAGGCAGACTCAGACACACCCCCTTGCCTAGCTGTGCTAAGCTATGAGCAAACATGAGCCACAGGGCTCCAGTCCGCTTACAGTATGCCTGACATGCCCCCCCCATGATGTCAGCTAACTCCTAGGCTTGCACCAAGCTATTCCTGCTCTTACTCTGTTGGGAGCTGACTAGCATGCTGGGGAAATTTGGGATTCACTATCATTCCCCTCATTTGCATAGGATTGCCTGCTAATCCATAGTTACATGTCTCACACTGAGCCTTCCCTCTTAGCAACCACTACTCACTGGCCATGTTGTCTTCTGCCTGCCATTGACTTTAATGGCAGAACAGTGATTTTAGTTAGAATGCTTATTTTAGATTTATTTTTTTTATTTTCCCCCCAATCCCGTTTGCGCGCCGATGCCCTACACTTAAACGGCCGAGATCAGCTAAAAAAAAAAATAAAAGTTGATTTTTTTATTTTCTAAACTGTTTTCAATGTCAATGGCCTTATATTTGGCCATTGGCATGCTTCCTGAATGATATGCACCCTTTATTTGGAGCTGTCACGGCTCTGTTTTGGAATTTGCAGAAATGTATTCGGTTACTAACCGAGTACATTTCTGCAGATTACAATAGTCCTGCACGGACCTGTACCGAATGGCTAGACAGAGGGACTGAGCTAGGAAAGATGTGCAGCAGGTAAAGGTGATAAAGGATAATGAGGGAAACATACTCACAAGTGAGGAGAGTGTTTTGAGGAGATGGAAAGAGTACTTTGAGGGGTTGATGAATGAAAAGAATGAGAGGGAGAGAAGGTTGGATGATGTAGGGACAGTGAATCATGAAGTACAATGGATTAGCAAGGAGGAACTAAGGATAGCTATGAAGAGAATAAAGAATGGAAAGGCTGTTGGCCCAGATGACATACCTGTGGAAGCATGGAGGTGTTTAGGTGAAATGGCAGTGGAGTTTTTAACCAGATTGTTTAATGAAATCTTGGAACGTGAGAGGATGCCTGAGGAATGGAGAAAAAGTGTTTTGGTACCAATTTTTAAGAATAAGGGTGATGTGCAGAGCTGTAGTAACTACAGAGGGATTAAACTGATCAGTCACAGCATGAAATTATGGGAAAGAGTAGGTTAAGAAGGGACGTGATGATTAGTGATCAGCAGTATGGTTTCATGCCAGGAAAGAGCACTACAGATGCGATCTTTGCACTGAGAGTTTTGATGGAGAAGTACAGAGAATGTCGGAAGGAGTTGCATTGTGTTTTTTGTAGACTTAGAGAAAGCATAAGACAGGGTGGCTAGAGAGGATTTGTGGTATTGTATGAGGAAGTCAGGAGTGTCAGAAAAGTATGTAAGAGTGGTACAGGATATGTACGAGGGTAATGTGACAGCGGTGAGGTCTGCGGTGGGAGTGACAGATGAGTTTAAGGTGGAGGTGGGGTTACATCAAGGATCAGCTCTGAGCCCTTTCTTATTTGCAATGGTGATGGACAGGTTGACAGATGAGATCAGACAGGAGTCCCCGTGGACTATGATGTTTGCAGATGACATTGTGATCTGTAGTGAGAGAGTAGGGAACAGGTGGAGGAGACCCTGGAGAGATGGAGATATGCTCTAGAGAGAAGAGGAATGAAGGTCAGCAGGATTAAGACAGAATATATGTGTGTGAATGAGAGGGAGGCTAGAGGAATGGTGAGGATGCAAGGAGTAGAGGTGGTGAAGGTGAATGAGTTTAAATCCTTGGGGTCAATAGTTCAGAGTAACGGTGAGTGTGGAAGAGAGGTGAAGAAGAGAATACAGGCAGGATGGAGTGGGTGGAGAAGAGTGTCAGGACTGATTTGTGACAGACGAGTACCTGTAAGAGTGAAAGGGAAGGTCTACAAGAGGGTAGTGAGACCAGCTATGTTATATGGGTTGGAGACAGTGGCATTGACAAAAAGGCAGGAGTTTGAGCTGGATGTGGCAGAATTAAAGATGCTAAGATTTGCACTGGGTGTGATGAGGGTGGACAGGATTAGGAATAAGTATATTAGAGGGTCAGCCCAGGTTGGAAGGTTTGAAGACAAAGCCAGAGAGGCACGATTACATTGGTTTGGACATGTGCTGAGGAGGGATGTTGAGTATATTGGGAAAAAGATGCTAAGGATGAAGCTACCAGGTAACAGGAAAAGAGGAAGGCCTACGATAAGGTTTATGGATGTGGTGAGAGAGGACATGCAGGTGGTTGGTGTGACAGAGCAAGATGCAGAGGACAAGAAGAAATGGAAACAGGTTATCTGCTGTGGCGACCCCTAACGGGAACAGCCGAAAGAAGATGATGATGACACTAGTCCTGCACGGCCAGTTTCCAGCTTCCTGGATCGCAAATTCACCTCATTTGCATGGATTTCTCCTGCAAATGGGGTAATTTGCATACAGGGGCTGAGTCCGTGCAGGACTAGTGCAGGAGCGCTCGTGCACATCCCTACAGGCTATATCTGGATCACACGGCAGACATATTGCCTGCTAGAGCTCCTGCACACCATGCAAGGTTTGCAGAATCCGGGGGATAATTTTCTTTTACATTAATTAATTACATCCTGAAATATTTTAGTCAATGCTGCTTCTGCTATTTCTCCACCAGAAAGAAACTCTGGTAAGCTCACAAAACCAAAGCTGCACATTCCACCTTAGAATTTGACAAACATGCATACAAGTAGCCTACTTGCAAGTGAGTTGCCCTGCAGCACTCAGCACAAGTTTCTGTAAGTCGTTCTTTCTTCATATCAATAAAATTAAATATTTACTAAAGAAAAAGCAAGTGAATACCAAGACAACTACAATTCACTATGATTTGTATTCTGACAAATGTCCAACATCTTTGAACTTTATAAAATGATTTTTCAGCAAAGTACCAAGTTTCAGTGCAGGTTAAATGGGTGTAGCTTAGCTGCAACGTCATCATCCAGGGATTGTACAATAGATATAAATCAGTTAAGAAGCAAAGCTGTTATTTTGACTTAAATGATACTGACCAATAAAAAGAGCATCATAGTAAATTTCACTATGTATTCCATACTTCAGTCACTTTGGTGTCTCTAACACTGCAAAAACTTAGTGCGCCATCAAACCTAATGAAAAAGTAATATTATACTGATGGCCTGGAACCAGACGTAACCACAACACAACAGTATCTATGGGGAAAGAAAATAAATTAATACAAAACCCAAGAGTACCCCAAGAAACACAGCTCAATGGAAGCATCAATAAGCTTCCATGCAGTGTAAAGAAGTCAAACGGCCATCATAAAGAACCACTACTAACAGAAAGCCACAGTGAAGCAGAGAAAGCTTGCAGAACTCATCATGAAGTAAGTATATGACTAATAAGTCAGAAAACTTCAAAAAAAATAAACAATGAAAAAGTAATATTATAGTGACTGAATGAAAACAGATTTGGTCATAACACATCAGTACCTATGGGGAAAGAAAAATGCATTAATACAAAACCAAACTGATTAAACGGTGCCAAAAAGAATGTACTAAAACACCGAAACATGACCATCAAACCATTCACTTCTCATCCCGGCACTTGCTCAAAACTCATAGCAAGCACTAATAAACCTTAGCACTAGCCCCCCCTATACTGTAGAGAAGGACAATGCTCTCTATTCAACCTTATCAGCCAATCAGTAAAACAGTTCACTGTACCTATCCAGGCATTTCCAAAGGGCAGTTTCAGGTATACTCTCCAGTCCAACTGGTGAATCTGGGCATTTTGAGGCAATGTTACAATTGCCTCATGTACACAAACAACTTGCTCCTCCTTCCACCAAACACTAATACATGTGAGAGATGCAATTATACAGCCAAACTGGAGGCTAAACTCTCTCAACCCAAGACTGGACCACGCAGTCAAGAGGAGAAGGGAATTACTTGCATCATACCACCAGTCTCACAAAGACCTATGAAACCAGCACTGGCAAAAAACACACATAAATACATGAAAACATACTCAGAGGCTCTAAATAAAAATCTGCAAAAGCAACAGAGACCTCCAAAGCAGACATCCAAGCAACCTCCACCCACCAACACAAACCATGAAACACATACTTCACAAAACCAGTGTGCCACACAATCACAGCCCTTAAGGCAAAATAACATACCCAACACACTAGTAATAGGTGACTCTATAGTCAGGCACACTGACATCCCACTCACTAGGCTGAACAAAGAGAAGGTTACTATTAGCTGCCTGTCGGATGCCAGGATTCGCCACATAACACAAGCACTGAGGTCACTCCAGAACAAGTACAAATATGACTCTGTCATTGTCCATGTTGGTGTGAATGACCTGAGCCGTAACTCCCTGGATTACACGAAAACAGACATGGAGGAGCTCTCTGATCACGTAGTCCAGGTCGGTATGACCTTGACCCTGAGTAGCATCCTGCCCTCACCAGGAATGATACCACAGTATAGAGAAAAAATTATCAATTTCAACAATTGTCTAAGCTTCTGGTGTCATTCAAAGGGGATCCAGTGTCTGTCAGCCTGGGATGACATGCTCGACAAGCCATGCTGCTTCGCTAGAGATGGCTTGCACCTATCACCCTTAGGCTTTCAAATACTGGCCAAGGCTCTTGCCACCCCTATAGGTGCCTTTTTTAGGCAAGGCTCAAACGACAAACCCACCGCCGTAAATAGCACAAGTAACAAAAAACTGAGGGTAATGCTACTCAATGCTAGAAGTCTAAACCTCAAGATGCGCGCACTCGAGGCACTCCTCAGTATGGAGAAAATCAATATATGTGCAGTAACAGAAACCTGATTTAAGGCTCCAGACAGCACCCCAGCACTACCAGGCTACAACTCATACCATACATTTCGGCCACAAAACCCGGACCAAAATACAAAAGGCGGGGGAGTATCCATATTCATCAAGGATACCCACACCTCCAGGTTAGTGGCACAGCACGATGCTTCAGAGATCATCCACGTGCAACTAACAACAGGCAAAACTGCTATTCAGATTATAGCTTGCTACAGATCACCCACTATGTCCCAGGACCCCCACTCCGCATTCCTGGAAACACTGGGAAACATAAAGGTCCTACCAAACACCCTGATATTGGGTAATTTCAATTACCCAAACATTAACTGGGAGAACTACTCAAGTACAAACTCCCTTGCCTAACATTTCCTAGAATTTATAAACTCAAATGCCCTGGATCAACTGGCCAACACCCCCACCAGAGGTGACAAATTACAGTTGTCTACACTTACCATAAATGGAGATGTTCGAGTGTATTCACTGTTGCAGTCATTACATTTGGGTAATCTGCTTGCAGGTTGCCCTCAGTCAGCCTGATTAACAAAGCCTTGGGTCCTGCATTGGTTGCTGTCCCTTCTTCCATGACGTCAGGGGTATAAAACATGCAGCCGATGCCATTACATCAGTTTTTCTTGTCCCAGATGTCAGGTGTCCCCCCCCCCCCCAGTGGGGAGCGAATAAACATTAAAACATAAATATATACCTCCAACAAAAAGCAAATATACCAAAAAGGCTTTTAAGCATAGTAAAGGAAAGTAGAGGTATAGCCAGAAGAAGTTAGGAGACTGGAGGGAGGGTAACCAGGACTGCAACAGTGAATACACTCGAACATCTACATTTATGGTAAATGTACACAACTGTACTATGTTCTTTGTGTTTCACTGTTGCAGTCATTACATTTGGGTAGATTCCCAAAGCTATGGTTGGGAGGAGGAGTTTATATAGCCTTAGGGCCAGCAATAAGGCCCTGAAAGACAACAGTGGCAAAGCCAGCTATGGATTTAGAAAAAATTGGCAAATGATAATGCTTGGTGAAAATATGTACAGAACTCCAAGTAGCAGCTTCTAGGATGTCCCTAGTAGGGACACCTCTGAGAAAGGCTGGAGAAGTAGATGCAGCCCAGGTGGAGTGAGATCTGATCCCCTGGGGGAGAGGTTTTCCATGGTGCTTAAATCAGAAATGAATGCAATGGCTTATCCATTTCAAAATGGTTTGTTTTGAAATAGCCTTCCCCTCTGCCCCTGCAGCAAATGCTACCAGCAGTTATTCCGATTTTCTTTAAGGTTTAGTCCTGTGCAAATAGAATCTAAGTTGTCTGTGCACATCCAAGGAATGCAGAATCCATTCCCCTTTGTTCTGTGGATTGGGAAAGAAGGTTGGCAAATGAATGGACTGATTAAGTGCCACACTGGATACCACCTTGGGCATGAAGGATGGGTTGGTCCTGAGTGACACCCTGTCCGCATGAAAGATGATGAAAGGCTCCACTGCTCTAAGAGCCTGTAATTCAGATATCCTTCTAGCTGAAGTGATTGCTAAAAGGAAAGCTGTTTTCCAAGAAAGAAATTTTAAGTCTGCAGTAGCAGCTGGCTCGAAAGGAGGTAGGGTGAGTTTCTCCAATACAAAGTTAAGGTCCCAGGCAGGGGTTGGAGCTTTCCTGGGTGGTCTCAAGTTTTTGGCCCCTCTGAGGTACTGCTTGAGCAGAGGATGAGAGAAGAGGGGAGGCTCTGTGTTATAATGAGCTGAAATGGCTGAGGCGTGGATTTTAATGGAAGAAAAGGACAGGCCTTTGTGAAGCATCTCAGTTAAGTATTGCAAAATCTGAGGTAAATTATGTGCCGCTGTGCTCATCCCTTTAGATTGGTTCCAGGCACAGAATCTTTTCCATTTTTCAGCATAATATTTTCTAGTACTAAGTCTCCTTGCCTCCAAGATGACATCCATCATAGGTTTGCTGAGGGATGAAAGGGGTGAATTTACGTGATTAGCCAGGCTGCAAGGTTCAATGTTGGAAGCTGAGGGTGCAGAATTTGGTTCTCCTGCTGAGACAGCAGGGAAGGAGTTTGAGGCAAGTGCCATGGCGATAACTGCAACACACTGCGCAGGAGGGGGTACCAGTGTTGGCGCGGTCAGTCTGGAGCAATCAAGATCATCCTTGGTTTGCCCTGTTTGACTTTTAGTAGAACTTTGGAGAGCAGAGGCAGCGGGAGGAAGGAGTAGACTGATAGGTTTTTCCAGCTGAAGGACAGGGCATCCACTTTCCAGGCTTGTTTGTGAGGAGTCCTTGTGCAAAACTTGTCCAACTGGTAGTTCTGGGGGGAAGCAAAAGATCTATGGCTGGGCTCCCCCATTCGGTTGTCAACATGTTGAAAATCCTTGGTTCCAGTTTCCACTCATGTGGGTCCATGAGGTTTCTGCTTAGTCCGCCTGCCAGTGTATTCAATTTTCCTGGCAGGAATTGAGCTTGTAGGTGCACTTGGTAGCTCAAGTCTGTGTTCCACAATGCCATGGCTATTCTGCAGAGGGGGTAGGAGTGTGTATCCCCCTGCTTATGTACCACATAACCGTGGTGTTGTCCATCTTTACCATTAGTTGTCCTGGAAGAATGTAGTCCTTAAGGGTTGTCAGAGCATTCTGTACAGCTAACATTTCTTTTTGATGGATATGTAGGTGTATTTGATGTGGGTTGCATTTGCCCTGAATGCACTTCCCTGCCAAGTGAGCCCCCATGCATAGTCTGATGCATCTGTAGTTAGGGTTTGGGTGGCAGGGGGTAGTGTGAAAGGTAGTCCCTTGTTTTGGTGGCAGGCCTCTGCCCACCAGAGGAACTCCAGGCGTAGGCAAGGTATGGTAGAAATCATTGTTTCCAGGCTGTGAGAATGTTGACTCCATAGACTTTTTAGATACCATTGTAGTTTCCTCATATATAGTCTTGCATATGGAATTAGAAGAATGCAGGAAGCCATGAACCCCAAGGCTTGCAGTATTTGCCTTGCAGATCGCAGGGTTTTTGTGGCCACTTGTTTGAAGTAGGTTACCAAATGAATTTGCTTTTCTGGCGTGAGGTAAGCCATCTGTGCAGTTGTATTCCAGCTTGCACCCAGGAATGTAATTTGTTGACAGGGTACCAGTTGTGATTTCTTTTCATTTATGGTGTACCCCAGGCAAGTTAGAACCCTTTTTACAAATGCCAGATGATTTAAAAGTATGCCCTGGTTTTCTGCCTGAATTAGACAATTGTCCAGGTATGGGTACATTTGAATATTTCTTTGCCTGCAAAATGCAATAACTGGAGCCAAGCACTTTGCGAATACCCTGGGTGCAGTAGACAAAGGGCAGTGCAGAGAACTGATAATGCGTGTAGCCTGCTTTGAAGCGTAGGTATCTTCTGCAAGATTCCCTGATTGGGATGTGCAGGTATGTTTCTTTTAAATCTAGTGTTGCCAACCAGGCATCTTTGCCTAGCATAGGAAGTAATTGGTGAAGAGTCAACATCTTGAATTTTGGAATGTCCAGAAAAGTGTTTAAAGATTGGACTTGTCTTTTCTGGGTACCAGGAAAAGTCTGGAGTAGAAAACTTGCCCTTTCTCCTCTTCTGGCACCAGTTGGATAGCCCCTATGCTTAAGAGGGACAGTACTTGTTTTTGAGCCTCTGCCCACTGATTTGGGGGCAGACATGACCACCCATTTGGTGTTGGCAATGTGTGGAAATGAAATCTGTATCACTGGGACACTATTTTTAAAACACATTTGTCCTGGGTTATGAGTTCCCAGTTCTTTGCATGAAGAGCAATCTCCCCTCCCAAAGGAGGGTCAAAAGATACATGCTTGGGAATTTTTAAAGGAAGTCATTGAGACTGTTTACCATAGGGGGGTGTCTTGTTATTTCCAGATTTGGAAGTGGAGGACCCCCACTGCTTAGTTCTGAGAGTCCCCTGGGACTGAAACCTGGGGTTTTTGCTGTGTCTGGGTTTGGCTTGAGAGGATCTGGAAGGGACTGGAAAGGACCAATTCTTAGTAGGCCATTGCCTACTAAATCTCGGAGGTTGCACTTGTAAAAAATCTTTAACAGTTTGCATAGATTTAGCTTTATCTTCCATCTTTTTAAGAACCTCTTCAGCCTTGTTGCCAAACAGGCGGTCCTGATTTAAAGTAGCATCCAACAATTTAGCTTTAACATGATAAGGCAAAGATTGCTCCTTAAGCCAAGCATGCCTTCTAAGCACAGACCCAGTAACAGCAGCCCTGCAAGAGGCCTCTAAAGAATCAAAACCACATTGCAAAGTATGTTTTCCAACTTGTTCAGCAGAATGCATTAAGTCCTGTAAATCTTTATTTTCTACGCAGTCAGGAATCAACATCATTTTCTGTTTTAGCAGTCCAATAATATGTTGTTGATATTTTAACATATGAAATTGGCAGTTTAAAGCTCTGTTTGCCAAAGTTGCAGAAGTATAAACCTTTTTACCCCATCTATCCAGCACCCTTGAGTCTCTATCAGAAGGGGTAGGATTTTTAGCAGTAGAAGCCTTAATGCCCTTGGGCCCCTGAGAAATAGTCTCTGGATTCGCAACAGGATTTTTGAAAAGGAACTTGTGGGACTCAGGAACCCTGTAGTATCTGTCAGGTTTACTAGGAGCAGGAGGCAGGGAATCAGGGGCCAAACTGGATTCCGAGAACACATCATCAACAATGTCTAGTACAGGAGGTGTAGCCAAAGGCCTATGCTTAGGTAGAAGAAAAAAAATCCCTAAGCCTCTTTTTTGAATCAGAAAATTCCTGGTTTTCTCAGTGGAAATGCTCCCTTAAGGTATGTAAAGTTTCCCCAAAAGAAAAATCATCAGGAGGGGAAGCAGAGGGAATAGAATCCTCTGCATCAGAATCCTCATAAGTAGGTATGGCCAAATCCAGGTCTTTAGAAGATTCATAATCAAGCTCAGCCCTAGGCCTCTTGGGGGGGGGGTTGTCTACCCCTGATTACAGTTATAAGATCTTCAGCCATTTTTATCATTTGTTTTTTAGGGATAGGGGCCTGAGCATGTGGCCTAGGCATTGTTTTTTTAGACATGGATCGAGATTTAGGCCTTAGTAATGAAGGAAGTGTCGATTTAATATGCAAGTCTGTAGGCCTGAATACATCCTCAGAAGCCGGTGCCTGCACAGCGGCTCCGGACCCATCCAAGGTAGAGACATCTGCGGGTTCCATAGTTGAAGTATTTCGCGGCATACCGGACTCCAAATGGGTCTCAGTAGAGGCCTGTGAATCAGAAGTAGCAGGTATCAGGGGCTGCAAAAAAGCCTCAATGAGCACTGGCAAACTGGTGACTGGCTTAGGAGAAGCATCATTAGGCAGTTTTGGACCTCAGTAGCCTGTCTCTGTCTTTATCTTTGCGTTTTTTTGGAATCCCGGTAGTCGGATGGCTAACCGATGGCATTTCTGGATAATTAAACCAAGAACCGAAATATTTAGAGGCAAAAATATATCAACGGCGGATAGTGCGCTGATTAAATAAAGCACAAAACCGACAGCAAGGTACGTCGTGGTCAGGGCCTAGGCAAGGAATACAGTACGCATGAAAATCTTTATGACGTATTTGCTTTCCACAAGTAATGCAATTATTAACTTTTACTGACATCGGAAAGGAGCAAGAAAAAGTTTCCCCAACGGGGTACTTAGCTTTAAGTTGAAGACTTTGGTTCTGAAACTTGAAAACGAAAATTTCAGGAGTCGGCCGACCGGCACTTGCGAACTGCTTCTGCTTCGGGCACCGCACGGCAAGAAAGACTGATGTAATGACGTCGGCTGCATGTTTTATACCCCTGACGACCTGACATCATGGAAGAAGGGACAGCAACCGAAGCAGGACCCAAGACTTTCTTAATCAGGCCGACTGAGGGCAACCTGCAAGCAGATTACCCAAATGTAATGACTACAACAGTGAAATACAAAGAACATCATACTGGACCTAGTCATCACCAACATGGGCGATCGGTGTTCCACACCGGAGGTCAACCCCTCGCTGGTTAGATCTGACTATAAACTAATTACTCTGGATATCCACATTCTGCCACCACCCCCGGTCAAAGAAACCACCATGAAAAACTTTTCAAAAGCAAACTTCACGTTACTTAAGACCAAGGTGGGAAGTTTCAAAGCCCTGAAGTTTCAAAGCCCCCATGCTAAAAGATAATGCTGTCCAAGCTGCAAAATCCTTTACTAATGCACTCTACGGGCACCTACAAGAATGCATGGCTTGTGCTATCCCAAACAAAACCAAGACTCACTCCTCCAAGAAAAGGAAACCAGTCTGGTGGACCCCTGCCATAAACAAGCTATACACTAGAAGGAGGAAACTAGTACAGAAAAAGAGTAAAATCCCAAGAAGGGAAGACATCCCTGATCAGTATCAGCAAGAAACTACGTTCCCTCATAAAATCATCCAAGGCTAGCTTCAAAAGAAAAATTGCCATGGACTCCAAAGATAACCACAAGGCATTCTTTAGCTATGTCAAGAATCTAAGTGGCAATTCTCAGATCTGCTCGGAGTTAGTGCAGAATGGCACAAAATACACTGAACAGACCGATATAGCCAACATCCTGGCAGACAGGTTCAGTGCAAACTTCACCCTCCTCTCACCCCCAAAAGGGCCCATAACTATAACAGAAGAATGTAGTGCCCCTGAAATCACAGACACTCAGGTTAAAACAGACCTCTCCAAAGCCAAAAACACAGGACTGGACGGTGTCCCAGGCTGCGTCCTACACGAGCTCAAAGATGAACTAACCCCTCACCTAAACATAATGTTTAAACTCATCCTCTCCACAGGCTACGTGCCCACAGAGTGTCGCACAGCAACGGTGGAGCCACAACAGACCCCGTGAACTATTGTCCTATAAGCCTGTCTAGCTTGGTCTGCAAAACTATGGAGTGCATCATCATGGAGCTCATTAACAGAGACATTGGGAACCTCCGAACACTGGACCCTACCCAGTTCAGCTTTATTAAGGGCAGATCATGCCTCCTAAACCTGGTGGACTTCTTTGAGACAGTTACCAAGGCTATTGATGAGGGAAAGGTGGTCCACACAGCCTACCTAGACCTCGCAAAGGCCTTCGACACCATTCCCCACTCAGGTATTATAGACAAGCTCACCAGCCTGAACATAAACCCCTACATCACAGGATGGGTTGCCAACTGGTTCACGGACAGAACCCACATGGTAAGAGTTGTGGGAGCTAGGTCTGACTCTAAACTGGTTACAAGTGACGTTCCCCAATGCTCAGTCCTAGGACCCCTCCTGTTCAGCATATACTTCTCAGAGGTACAGGCAAGCACAGGAGGACTATGGCTTGACCAAGTTTGCAGACAACTGCAAACTAAGGGCTATAATTGACTCTCTGGCTGACACAGACATCCTCCAAAAGGGTCTCACTGAGACAGATACCTGTTGTCAAAACCATGGCCTCAAGCTAAATGCCAAAAAGTGCATAGTCATCCCCTTTGGAAAAAACAAAGTACCCACAAACTACCACATAGGTTGTAGCCCCCTAAATACAGAAGACGAAATAAGGGATCTGGGGAGCCAAGTAGATATTAACCTTTCCTTTGATAATCACATTGCCAAAAGTGGTTAGTATATCCTTCTATGTGGCTCACCTAATCACAAAAGGGTTTGCATGCAGATCGAAAGAGGTCATTGGGCCCCTCTACGCATCACTCATCAGACCCATCACAGATTACAATGCCCCATTTGGGATGTATCTTACAAGACACCTGCAACAACTGGAAAGACCACAGAAGTACCTCATCAAGAGGATCACTGGTCTCAAGCAGATGCCCTATGCAGCTCGACTGAAGAAACTTCAGCTGTATTCGGTTGCATACTGCCTACTCAGAGGTGATCTCTGCCTGACATGCAAGGCCATGTCCAACCCAAAATTGATGGACATGCTCCACCTAAAGAAAACCATATCCCCTCGAGCCACACGCTCCAGGGATCTAAACCTCACCACAACAATAAATAGGACATGCTGGAGGGACAGATTCCTGTCCCAGAGACTTCCCATGCTCTGGAACAAGATTCCAATCTACATTAGGCAGAGTTCCTCGCTGACCCTCTTCAAGAGAAACCTTGACGAGTGGATGAGAAACAGAAAGTTTACCCCAGGGATCACTTCAGTAGCTCTGCTGGACAGAGGCAGAGGGAACTAATCCAATGGGGCGGCGAAAGCCAACACATTCCAGCTAGGCTTATAAATGCCTTTGGGCATATAGCCTAGTACCTGCCTATGAACCTATCATAATAAAGTCTGCCCCTAGTGACATCTTCACTATATGAAGAGTAACCCAATAACTATTTCAAAATACTTCAAAACTCTGAAAAAAATGGACATATAAAAAGCTTCAAATAACAGCAAGAGAAGCAAACTAGACATACTTTACCATGAGAGACAAATCAAGAATATGAAAATGAAACAATATTGACAGTTCTACATATGATAATAATGAGAAAATAACTTACTATTTAGAGGATATTAGACGTACAAGTATTATTATACAATAGTGGGGAATTTATTGATCTAAATAAACAAAAAAAGAAAACATATGAGGTGAAAAGTTACCTAAAAAAGGAGAGAAAAAAAAAAACAACACACTCAGATTGAAATAGCCATTTTGAAACTGGAAGGATTAGTAAAAGAATATGTTTTCAGCAATAAACATTAAACAATAAATATCTAAAAAAAAATCTGTTTCAGTATTAGAGAATGAAAGCTTCATAATTACTGACAAGTGCAAAAAAGAAATTCATCAGTTATTACTTGACTGTAGATTTAATGGTTTTACTGGAAATGGAACATATGGAATCTGTTTTTTTCCCTTCATGTCAGTCTTTTTGTCTGTTGTTCTTTTCAAAGAAAGAGATGACCAATCCATATCTTCTGATGTTCATATAAGGCTGTTGTTTTTAACAAATGTAGAAGCTTCTTTCAGGTTGTTAAAGATTCTAATTCCATTAACAGATGTATTTTTGCTGGAAAAATTATCTGCGATTTAAAGCCATTCTATGTAAAAGAGTTTACAAGAGGCCAGCAAGATTTTCTACAGTCTGTGGTGGTGCTGCGGTAGCATTGTCGCCTCACAGTAAGACGTTGTCCTGTTCGATTCTTAGCTAGAGGGCCTTCTGTGTGGAGACATGTGTGAATGGGCGTACCTTCATTGAAGGTTGTGTGTCAGGGCTGGCAACTCGGCACGTAAAAATCAACTGCCAATCATTAGCGGACCGGAGTTCCACTGTGGCTACCCCTAACCAGGAAAAGCCGAAAGACACAACAACATTGTTTTAGATGAATAGTAATTGTCAAATCTTATCAAATGTTGTTTATATTTCAAAGGTGCTTTTCTCCACCCAGTTTGTAATACTAACTCTTTATCAATAAATGACAGAAAGTTAATGACTATATATCTTGGAGGAGAAATGAGGAAGACGGAATAAGTTTACCTACAGCTGTATGGGCTCTTTCTATACCATAGGAAAAACCATGTGGTGACTTAATATTTATGGAATCCAAGTATTAAGAAATGATTAAATCTTCACCTTCAGTTTTTTTTCCTGGAAGACCAAAAATCCTTATATTACACCTCCTTTCTCTGTTTCCTAAATCATCTATTCTGTTCAGAAACCAATTATTTTGTTTTAGTAAAAAGACAGTTTGAGATGTTTCTGCTTTTAATCTTCCATCTATGTCGTTCAAGGCAGTCTTCATTTCTAGAATTTTAGTTTGCTGCTGTTGTAACATTTCTTTGAAAGCTTCAGTTTGTTTAAAACAGTTTTTTCTCAGATTCTCTAGGTTATCTTGAAAGCCATCCATTTTAAAAGAAAGCTCCTGGAGAGTAGATGTTATGAGTTATATATCCTTCTTCTGCGAAGAGTCAGTATGAGAATTTTTGAAGTTACTCATCTTCATTAATTAAAAAAACAGTCTCCAAGTAAAGTGACTGGAAAATTTTATGAAACTTCATAAAAATCAAGTATTTTGCAGAGAGAACTATTATTAGTCAAAATGTAACAATTCTTTTTAAAAATAATCATTTCCCTGTATTAAAGACCAATACTGGAGAGCTCTAAAAAGTTGCTGTCTTCACTTAGCCATCTTGGCTCTTCCCAAAAATTAATTAGAAGTTATGTACTCACCATAACGTTCCATCTGAGTAGGTGTATTCATTTGTCTGCAACCTGTGGGGTTATGGATCCGATATCGGATCCGAACCGGCATGGTTTACCAGCTATGGATCCGAGCTCTCAGCTCCTCCCCTCACCCATAATGCCCTGCTCTCCCTACATGACCTCAGATCGAGTTTGCCAACAGCATGAACACCCAGAAAAGGGTAACACATAATATGCAGGAAACTGAAAAAGGCCAGGGGGATAGGAGGGCGGGATGGTTGCAGACAAATGAATACACCTACTCAGATGGAACGTTATGGTGAGTACATAACTTCTAAATCTGAAGTAGGAGATTCATTTGTCTGCAACCTGTGGGACAGAGTCCCCAGCTACCTGAATCTTGGGCGGCCATCATGGAAGGATATTCCGGAGCACCGCGGAGCCAAAGGATGCTCTACCCCTAGATGTAAGATCCAACTTGTAGTGGGAAATAAAGGAACGAGATGAAGCCCAAGTGGCTGCTGCACAAATATCATCTAGAGGAATCCTAGCCTTAAAGGCGGCCGAGGTAGAGACTGACCGGGTTGAATGGGCAAGTACACCCTCTGGTGCAGGCCTTCCAGAAGCTTGATAAGCCAATAAGATGCACTGAGAAATCCAGCGAGATAATGAGACTTTAGAAATTGGCTTGTACAAATTAAATTTAGCAAAGGAAATAAACAACTGGTCGGATTGCCTATGACCAGCCGTCCTGTTTAGATAAAATCTAAGTTGCCTGTGAACATCTAAGGAATGAAGCTTGTATTCACCCTTGTTTTGATATTTAGGAAAGAAAACAGGGAGGTTAATGAATTGATTAATGTTTGCTTCAGAAGCTACCTTAGGAAGAAAGGACGGGTTGGTCCTGAGGTAAACACGGTCCGGATGAAAGACCAAGTAAGGAGGTTTGGCTGACAATGCTTGAAGTTCTGAGACTCTTTTGGCCGAGGTAATGGCTACTAAAAAGGCCGTCTTGAAAGATAAGAATTTCAGATCTACCGTAGCCGGTTCGAAGGGGGGAGCGGTCAAGGCCTGGAGGACCAAAGAAAGGTCCCAAGGAGGAACCACTTGCTTTACCGGGGGCCTGAGAAGGAAAGTAGCTTTTAGGAAAATCTTACACAATTTGGCAGACATCAGTGGACTGGAGTCATGACCAATATGATAATGAGAAATTGCCGCAAGTTGTACTTTGACCGTGGAACTACTGGCACCATCATTAAAAAGAGTGGTTAAGAAGTCAAGCACCAGAGGAAGGGGAACTGTGAAGGGGTTTAGGCCTTGCCGCTCCGCCCACAAGGAGAACCGTTTCCACTTACTGCGGTAGACTTTCCTAGTGGATGGTTTATGAGCCGCCACCAGGATGGCCTTAACAGGGGACGAAATACCAGGAGTCCTGATCAGGAGTGGAACTGGAGCAGCCAAGCGGTCAGCTTCAGGTTGTCCAGGTTCGAGGGTGATAAGCGGGATGGATGAGATATCAGATCCGGAATGGGATCTAGAATCCAAGGAGGATTCACTGAGTGAGACCTTAGGAAAGGGAACCAGATCTGTCGAGGCCAAAATGGAGCAATGAGAATCATTCTGCACCCCAACCGAGAGGCTTTCTGAAGAACTTGGAGCATCAGAGGCAAGGGGGATAAGCATAAAGAAGACCGGGTGGCCAAGCATGCACCAGAGCGTCTCTTGGGGTACCTCCGGGAGGCGGTATTAGAGCGAAAAAACTGTCGCACTTGGTGTTTGAGGGAGACGCAAAAAGATCGCAACAAGGAGTTCCCCACCGTGCGAAGATGCGTTCCGCTACCTGTGTATTGAGAGACCACTCGTAAGGGGTGAGAATGGTGCGACTGAGTTTGTCCGCCAGGATGTTGGACCGACCCGGAATATGCGTTGCTATGAGAAAGCGGTTGGTGGAGATTGCCCATTCCCACACTCTCATGGCTTCTCGACAAAGAGGGTAAGACCTGGTTCCTCCTTGTTTGTTGATATACCAGACAACAGACATGTTGTCCGATTGAATCGCAATTGTTCCCAAGGGAAGAAAGGCCTGAAGTGCTAGCAACGCTAAGAGCACTGCTCTCATCTCTAGAACGTTGATATGCAGTGAGGTCTCTGAATTGTTCCACGTGCCTTGGACCGTCCGGCCTGCAAAATGCCCACCCGAGGCGGGAGGCGTCCGTGGTCACCGTGGTGAGAGGGGGAGAAGCACAAAAGGGGCGGCCTCCGTGGAGATCTGGAGAGTGTAGCCACCACAGGAGGGACCGCTTGCAAGCCTTGCTGATCGCAATGGGATGACGCATAGGAAAAGCAAGATACGACCACTGAACTAGGAGTGTCCATTGAAGGATGCGCATATTGAACCTGGCGAGAGGGAGAAGCGCTATTGCTGCCGCCATGGACCCTAGGGCCCTCAGGACCAACTCCGCCGGAACTGAGCTTGAGTGGAGAATGGCCCGCACCTGGAGCTGCAGATTTTGAATTCTGTCCGCAGTGAGGAAGGCTCTTAATCTCCTCGTGTCTAACCTGGCACCTATAAAATCTATGAACTGCGTGGGTGCTAGGTTGGATTTTTCTGTGTTTATTGTGATGCCCAGATGGGGAGCAAGATGGAGAAAGGAGTCTCGCGCCAATAGTAGTAGATGCCTTGTTGGGGTGGTGAGAAGCCAGTCGTCCAGGTAGGGAAAGACCTGCACCCCCTGAAGCCTCAGGTGGGCCGCTACCACTGCTAATACTTTGGTGAACACCCTGGGGCTGTGGTGAGACCAAAGGGAAGGACCCGAATTGGTAGTGACTGGCTCCCAGCCGAAGCGGAGAAACCTCCTGGAGCGCCTGTCCATTAGTATATGGTAGTACGCATCCTTGAGGTCTATGGAGCACATCCAGTGATTTTCTCCCAGAAGGGGGAGAATAGACTGCAACGTAACCATTCGGAATTTCTCTTTGGGGACTGCCAGGTTCAAGAGTGAAAGGTCTAAAATTGGTCTTAGATCCCCCGTCTTTTTGGCACTAAAAAGAACCTGGAGTAGAACCCTGATCCGATCTGGTCTGGGGGGACGGGCTGGATGGCTCTTTTCTTTAGCAGATGGCCAATTTCTGCCAAAGCGGCCTCCCACTGACCGGGTGGAACGTCGGGGAGGGACTTCAATTTTGGCATGTGACGAAACAGGATACGGTATCCTCTGGATATGATTTGGAGGACCCAGCGGTCTGTTGTTATGGACTCCCATGCCGCTAGGTGCTCCGAACGTCCTCGACTGCCTCCAGAGTGGAGCAGTCGGGCAACCCTTCAGGGCTGCTGCGCGGGCCGTTCAGAGAAGGGTTCTCTGGACCCGAAGTTCCTGGGAGCCCCTCTGCCCCTGGGGCGGTGTCCTCCCTGTCCTCCTCTGCCACGGAAGGACTGGTTGTCCGGAGCGGGCTGGGATTGCTGCGACTTCCGGAACCACATCTTCTTCTGGCCCTTTTGGTTCCTAGAATAGGGCCTCTGGGGCACAGAGAAGCGGATTCCGACGGCAGACAGCGTCTTCCCGTCCTTTTCGCTCTGGGTCAAGGTATCGCGAACAGATTTGCCAAAAAGGGCAGAACCATCGAAGGGGGCGTTCGCAAATGACGCCTTGAAGGGCTCCGTAAAATCGCAATGACGGAGCCAGGCCTGACGTCTAGTAACTAGGCCTGCCCCTGCGGCTCTAGCGGCACCTTCCATAGCGTGGGACAGTAACCGCATAGAGGTATTAGTGACGGACCTAAGAGTGGCCATGCGGGTGGAGTGCAATACTTTGTCCTCCTCCGACATGGACTCTGGGGGGGATGCAGCGTATTCTTTAATAAGATCGCGCTGCATCCTAATCACATGTGCCAGGTAGTTCAGCGCTCTTACTGAAAAGGTCGCTGAACTAAACATCCGCTTCCCCAAGCGGTCCATCATCCGAGACTCCTTGCTCGGAATGGACTGAGGGACTCTCCTGAGCAAGTTCCCTCTTGGTGGCAGCCGCCGTCAACATGGCATCTACCGGAGGCCCCTTACTCCAATGGGCACGGTCAGCCGGGGACTGAGAATACGGTCGGGCCTTTTTGGGATTGGCTCCACGGTGTCCGGTTCCTTCCACGCCCTGGTGGTAATGAGGTCCACCAGGGGGTCGGCAGGAGGGGACACCCAAGAGGTAGACGGGCCCGCTTCAAATGCCTCCAAGAACACGGACTCGTCCGAGGAAGACTTGGGGCAGACCATCCCCCCCCTTATGCGGAGCATTTCCATGATGTCTCCAAATGAGACATCCTCAGGGGGTGATCTTGGGGAGCCTTCCCCTTCCTCCAAGTCCGTGTCTTCTGTGAGAGACTCGGGGGAGTCAATGTGCCTCCTTTTGCACGTATGTTTGCAGGGGGCATCCTCCGGGGGGCTGTCAGAGGACTCCTCGCAAACAGTGACCTGTTCCAAAGGAACAACTTGGGGCAAAGGAGCGGGCTGTCCCAAAGGCCGGATGGTGGAAGCCTGACCCAGTACAGATGGAGCGCGGGATGGTGCCGAAGCAAGTGCCGGGGGTCCGGAGACCCTCAACAGGGCCCTCTCCACTACATCAAACGCCGAAGGGGAGCCGACCTCGACCAAAGGATCCGACAATCGGCTCCCCCTCGGATCCGAGGAGTGGATCGGAGCCGGCGCCGAAGCACTCAGATCTGAGGGGACAGTGCGCTCCGACACAGACGGCGCCGAAGGAGCACTGATCCCCCCGGATCCGAAGCTCGGATCCAGGCTCCGAGAGGTCAGATCCGAAGCACTCGAGGGCAGGGTCGGATCCGAAGTACCGAGTACTATCGGCGCCGACCCACCCCCGGCTCCAAAGCTGCTCAGCTCCAACTGCTCCGAACCCGGGTAGCGGGTCGGAGAAGGAGCAATAGGTTTAAAGAAAGGGGTCGAGCTCCCCAGAGGGGCAAGAGCACTCCCATCTGCATCTGGGCCTGGATGAACCTTCTCATCATCCGGTCCAGATCAGCGTCTGATAAGCTATAGGTCGATCTTGACGAGGCTACCGAGGTAGGCCTTGAGTGCCTCCTGGATAGCCTCGACGGAGATCGGGTCTCCTCCTCCTCAGGTCCCGGTGAAAAGCACATGGGTGACCGGAGCCGAGGAGGAGGAGAACCAGCAGACAAGGAGGCCGGAGGAGAAGCCCGCTTGGCAGGTGGGGCCGAAACAGAGGTCTCGGCCCGCCACTTATGGTGCTTCTCCCTCCGGTCCTTCTTTCTAGTTTCCCTCTCCTCCGAACCACTACAGGGAGGTTGAGTCCCAGGAGGAGGAGGGGGAGCCGGAGACACGGTTCCCCCCGAAGGAGCGGAGGTCGGAGCCGAGTCCGGGGGCAAAAGTCCCGCCAGGACCAGCTTAGACCTCCGCTCCTTCAATGCCCTGGGGTTGAACCCTGCACAAATGGAACATCCAGAAGTGAGGTGTTCAACCCCAAGGCATCGAACGCACCGAGTGTGGCCATCAGCAGGGGAAAGCTTATGGCCACACTCGGAGCACTTCGAAAAAACAGCCTTAGGTTGTTCTGACATCCTAAGAGCTTAGATATTACTTAAACTAAAGGTAAAAAGTAAAAGTAACTAAACACACAACAGGCCCAAACACACACTACGCTACCAGCGAGGGGAGGGAAACTAAGTAAAAAATATTAAAATAACTAAACAAGTATAACTATCAAATAGGGGAGCCTAAACTTTCACTCAAACTTTCAAAAAAATTAAATTTTAACACTAGAGAAACTTTATAAAACCACTTAGCTGTAGAGCTCAAGAACACCAGTCTGGTCACCAGCGCGGCAAACTAGATCAGAGGTCATGTAGGGAGAGCAGGGCATTATGGGTGAGGGGAGGAGCTGAGAGCTCGGATCCATAGCTGGTAAACCATGCCGGTTCGGATCCGATATCGGATCCATAACCCCACAGGTTGCAGACAAATGAATCTCCTACTTCAGATCTTTTGTTATACAGGGGAGCTGCTTTGATAATGCCTAAAAATATTGCACCTTACCCCCTTCTGAATCATATCTTTAACACTGGAATGAGGATTATGCATTCCAGTGAAGCTATGAACTAGACCACATAGGGCTACCCAACACTAGCAGGTCATAGAAAGATCAGATGAAAGATGGTCTACTAGAGAGGGTAAGGGCAACCTAATCTAGTACTTCTGCCAAGAAAATTCTACAAACAAAAGTAACCTGTTCTCTTCTGTTACACCCAGTCATTATCTTCCTTAATAGAGCAGAGCCTGTGGTCACTGCATCTGACCTCGATATTGCAAGAGCTCTGCCACAAGGCCTTATACCTACAAATTTCCTGAGAATTTTGTCATTGTTTAATAACCTATAGTCACTAAATCTGACCTCAATACTGCAGCAGCTCTGCCACAAGACCCTACACCTACACAAGTTTACTGAGAATGTTGTCATTGTTTAATGGCCTGCGGTTAGCACATCTGACCTCGACATTGCAGATGCTCTGCCTCAACATCCTATACTTACAAGTTTACTGAGAATTTTGTCACTGTTTAATAGGCTGCAGTCACTACATCTGACCTTGACATTGCAGGAGCTCTTCCACAAGGCCCTACACCTGCAAGTTTACTGAGAATTTTGTCATTGTTTAATAGCCTGCAGTCAATACATCTGACCTCAATATTGCAGGAGCTCTGCCACAAGGTCCTACACCTACAATTTTACTGAGAATTTTGTTATTGCTTAATGTAAGCATATTTATCATGAAGAACCTTTCTGCGTTTTAACTTTAAGCAGTTGCATACATGCCTGCTCTGTGATTGAAAATCTCTGTGAAATAGTCCATACACTCGAATGACTTCTTACTAAGTTTGTTACTGTCCCCTTTAGCTTCACTGGTAGACTATACTGCATATGCTAGTTATTTAGACTCAGGAAATGACAGGCAACTTGCTTTATTTGCTTATCTTTGTTAATTGCTTTCTTTTGGCTATAAACCGATTGCTCTTGGTTGTAAATTGATCTGAGAGAGAGGTGCCCACTGTGCTCAGCCTCACTACACTTGACTTTGCTTTGCTCTGCTTCCTACAACCAATTCCTACCCACTCCTCTTACTCTAATATTATACTTCCTACATACACATTTCAATTGTGATTCTTATTATGGTTGTCACCTTTCCTTGTGGCTAAATTCAGACCAAAGCCACACCCCTCCCGCCTCCCATACCCCAACCCATCTCCACCTCTGCCACATCCCCTCTCCAACCATTTCATAGTCATGTCAGCTGAGGGGGAATACCCTCTTTTCACCATTCGTGACGCCTTCTTTCTGTCGATTTACTATGTTTTTCTGTAAAAAAGCATAGTGAATCCACCAATTTAACAAATTCCAACTGTCTGTTTCTTTTTTGAAACAGAATAGCAGAGTTTGTACAGTGTTTTCTGGACTACTGGATAATCAGTTTGATTTCCAGACAGTCTGGAAAAAAATGGATAGGTGGTAACACTAACTCTTATTCTAAAACCTTCCCCAAATGACCTAGGTGATGTGAATGTCAATCGGTTGGACATAAACTCTAACTCCCCTACATCTAACATGAACTGATACGGTTTCACACAGCAAGACATCAAATTCTCTATTTGACTGGATCCGAGAATGAGCCCCTACCAAATACTCCACCACAGGTACAATGTCAGACTCTCTCAGTGATCATCTCCCAGTCTATATGACTAGACATCTCACACATCCAGTTAAACAGCATGTTGATAAAACAATACATAACCTTTCCAAGTTTAACCCAGAAAAATTCATTACTACCCTATGTGACTAGAACTTCCAAACAAACCTCCCTTTAGAAAATGATGTAATTGAATTCAATACAACTTTTCTATATATCCTAATCAGCCTAGATGTACCTCTTAGAAGGAAGAGACTGAAAACAAATAATGCACTTTGGCTGTCCAAAAAGAGTAGAATGCTAATGTAGGATAGACAAAAAGCATGGAAAGAATGGCAAAAATATAAAACACTTTCAGTATCTTAAGCATTTCAGAATGCTTTGCAATCATACTAAAAAGCAAATAAATGAAGACAAAAACTATACTATAACAACTTTCAGAATAATACTAAATACAACCTTAAAAAAAGTTTGGACATCCTTTAAAGAAATCTTACATCTTGGCCAAAAATTCAACCCAAACCCCTCTCCTGATAACTCACTGCTTGAAACTACAATACAGTTCAACTCTTTTATAGATAGTATAGCATCTCTAACCAAGGATTCCTCAACATCTAATCCCAACTCTGCCCAACAGCCACATATCACCAAATCCACTTTCACCTTCAAATCTGTGCACATCCTATATAAAACTACTCTTAAACTTAAATCATGCTCTTTTTCAGCTGATGACCTTTCAAGGGAGTACCTAAAAACAGCAGTCAAAATCATTGCCTATCCTGTCTCAGTCCTTATAAATAGGTCAATCCAGGAATCCCATGCTCCCTTTCAATGGAAGAAGTCACACATTATCCCTCTGCACAAAGGAGGCAATTCAACAGACATTAATAACTTTAGACCTACAGCGATCGTATATTCCCTCACCAAAATACTTGAACAATGTATTCAAAATCAACTGCTAGACTATTTCCTGCAGGAAGAACTCCTACCCCTACACAACATGGTTTCTGCCCTTCCCATAGTACTACTAGCACTGCCCTTCTAACACACACACATATACTGTCAAAAAAGCTAGAGAAAATGGCAAACTAACTAGTCTATTCCTTATTTCTAGACTTGTCTAACCCTTTCAATACACTTTGTTACAGCAAACTTCTACTTCAAATGTCCTCACTAGGTCTGTCTCAGCCTACCCTTCTGTGGTTCAAAAGCTACCTGTCGAATAGGTATCAGTCAATAAAATGGTACGCTGTGCTCTCTTCTTACCTCCCAGTCACCACCAAGGAACCACAAGGCTGTATCCTTGGTCCTCTCCTCTTTAACATTTTCACCAATGCCCTCTATACTTCCACATAATAGGCCACCCTAATACAATACACAGATGATTCCACTCTCATTTGCACATCTGACAACAAGGTACACCTCAAAAAAATTACTCAGGAAGGTTTAACAGCCACTGAAACATGGCTTTGTAACTCACAATGCATGGTCAACCCCAAAAAGATCAAACTACTACCTACTACTACTACTTTTATTTTCTTCAAATTCCTCTCTCATGAAAAAACAAAATGTAAAGTCTTCTCTCTTGATAATACAACCACTGAAGTCACTTCTCACAGCAAACTATTAGGAGTGATAGTAGATGATAATCTTACATTCATCTTGCATATACAAAATTGCATAAGACAAACATCAAAAACTAGGGATGATTTACAGAGCCAAAAACGTTGTAACCAATGCAACTAAAACCACACTTGCCATTACTTATCTCCTCCCCACGCTTCTTTATGGCACTCCTTTCCTTACTGACCTGCAGGCTTCACAAAAATTTAAACTTGAACAATGCTTCAACAAAGTTGCTAAATTTGCAGCACATACCCCTTTCAGTACCCACCACTATATAGCATTGAAAAGACTAAATTGGTTAGAACTGCCACACCAACTAACATATACACAACTTCTTAGCACCTATAAAGTTATCCAGCATCCATCTTCCTAGCCAGCACTAAGAAACATTCTACTTAACTAGGTTTCTAGTCGGTCATTGTAATCCAGTGACCAAAACCTCCTGTTTGTCTACAAACCTAGCAACTCCTCTGTGCATTGTCCATACTCGTATGAGGTTGCTAAGGCCTATAACTCCTTACCTGTATCCATCAGGTCAATACCCTCCCTCCCATCTTTCAAAACCACTCTGAAAGACTTCCTGGCTAAAATCTGGCTCTGCTCTTGCTCAAAACCAGGGTAAACTATATCCCTGAATGTGAGCCAGTACCTTTCCATTCCGTTGTGGAATTTGCCAGCAAGTTTGGAAAGTACATCAGTGGCCATTAGACTGAAAAAGGGCAATTTATATTCAAATCACCAAAAAGTGAAATACTAAAGTGTGCTTAAATTATTAAAAGTTGTACTTGTTTTGCATGCTTGCAAGGTAATGCTCAAGATCTTAAAAGCTAGACTCCTGCAAGATATAAATTCAGCATGTTTAGAAGGGGCAGAGGCACCACAGATGAAATTGCTAACATCTGCTGGATAATGGAGACAGCAAGAGAGTTTCAGGAAATTATTTACTTCTGTCTTACTGACTACTTTAAAGCTTTTAACTGTGTGGGCCATAGTTGTCGCCTCACAGTAAGACGCTGTCCAGTTCGATTCTCAGTTAGAGCATCTTCTGTGTGGAGACATGCGTGAATGGGCGTACCTTCGTTGAAGGTTGTGCGTCAGAGCTGGCAACTCAGTACGTAAAAATCAACTGCCAATCATTAGCGGACCGGAGCTCCGCTGTGGCGACCCCTAACCGGGAAAAGCCGAAAGACACAACAACTGTGTGGGCCATAACAAATGGTGCAAAGTTCTTAGAGAAATGGGAGGACCAGATCACACACACACACGCACATATATATATATATATATATATATATATATATATATATATATATATATATATATATATGTGTGTGTGTGTGTGTGTGTGCGTGTGTATATATATATGTGCAGCAAGAAGCAGCACTTAGAACTAACTGTGAAACAACTGACTGGTCTTTAATTAGGAAAGAAATACAACAAGAATGCATACTTTCACCACATTAATTCAATTTGCATGCTAAATATATCACCCGAAATGCTGGGTTAGATGACTCAGATGGTGGAATCATAATTGCTTAGAGGAGTATTAGCAACCTCAGCCATACAGATGATACCACAATGGCTCAAAGTAATAAAAACTGAAACGCTTGTTGATAAAAGTATAAATAGAAAATGTAAAAACTGTTTTGTTGTTCAACATAAAACATGCAATTTAGACCTATCAATCTTTTTCAAATAGATGGGGAAAAAGTGGAGGCAGCGAAACATTTTATTTTGCTGTGTTCAAAGATTTATGCAGGAGGTGATTGCAGCCACAAAATAAAAAAAAATGGTTGTTTCTTGGAAAGAAAGCAGTAGTAATGCTGGATAGCACATCAAATTGTCAACAAAGGTCCATATACTTAAAGTTCTGATTTTCCTAGTATTAGTGGCATATAGTTGGACAACAAATATAGCTGTATGCCAGAAAATCAATGTTTGTGAACTCTGAAACTGTAGAAAACTTTTGAGAGTTTCACGTACTGGAAGATCATATCAGTGAATACTTAAGAAAACAAATCCATATGGTCACAGGAAAGGCTAATAGTAAAACTAAAATTCAGATACTTTGGAGACACAATGCAAAGACAGGATTCACTAGCGGAGACACTGCTTGTGGGAAATTCAAATGCAAAAGAAGAAGTGAATGTCAGAGATTGATGGATGGACAGCGTTGCTGTAGTAATCAAGATGAATTTGTAAGAGTTTAAAAGAGCACTTCTTGACACACAGGCCTGACTTGTTGAAGTCTTTGAGGCCACAAAGAGTCAGATTCACATACATGACTAAACTACACTAACAAAAATGTTACAAAAACATATTAATCAAGCAAAAATACAAAGCTTGCTGTTTTAGCAGTGGATTCAAGTCTCTCAGTTACAGACTGTTCTAATACAAAAGTTTTTTTTTTCTTTTAAATATTCCTGTCTTTAAAATATGCCTCTTGGTTTGTAAATTAGCAAGACTGATGACTATGACCTTAGGAATGACACTCACATTGCAAAGGCACGTAATCTTTCAAGGGTATTTAAGCAATAAATGAATGAAATAACGTCTACATCAGCTTGACTTCTTTTAACCCAAAGAAAAACGAACTTAAGTTGCTCAGTTTCAGACAGTTCATAAAAACTCCCTTTAGTGATTTAGTAATGAAACTCAGGTTATTATTCAAAGAAGATGCAGGATAACCCCAGAAAGAACAAAAACATTTAGGTAGTTGAGGCAACAATGATGCCATGTGACTGAAATATGTGCACTCAACCATTAGAACAAAAGGGGTGTTGTGACAGGCATAAAGGATTGTCCACTACTGTTCCATATTCACCTGTAGGGAAATATTTACAGGCTCCTGTGACATGATTTCTACCTGTTAGACTGAACATAATAAAATGTCTCTGCCTCACACCATATGAGGAACAGAGTCTTCAATCTCTGTTATAGTCTTGTGACTAATCTGGGACTTGTATCTTTCCTTGGTATGGTTTTCATATATGAGTAAATGCATGATTTACAGCTGAATAACACAATTTTCCCTCTGCTCATGCTACCACTTCCCAGGTGTCCAAGTTGCCTTGCATGCACAGATGAGCAGGTATGGTCACCGAAAAGTTCCTTTTCATAAACACTCCCTTTAGTGACTTAGTAAAAAAACTTTGTTATTTAACTTTTGTGAGGCTTTGCCCATCTGGAACAACAGCTAATACAAGTATGCTCAGATCTTTAATTGCTCCTTTTTTAACAATGTATCAAACACTGCCACGTGGGAAGGACTATGAATCCAGACAGTTGACGTCTTCTCTCACTGAGTGTGGATTAATGTGTGTTTGCCATCGTCACCCACAGCTACCTGGATGACATTAAGACATAACATAGGAAAGGACTGCCATCAGCCCAAGTGTGTGCCTGTAAGTAGAAGAGTCACTCAAGTGAGGAAGTAAAGTTCATATTTCCTGCAGAGTAAAATGACTTAGCCCTAGAAGATTTAAGTCATTTGCATATCTACAACAGGCCACCTTTCTCTTTCATCTGTCTCCAGTAAACCGTAAGCCCCACAAAAGGTAAATATATTTCTTCAACCTCTGCAAAAAACAGAATAAGATTCAACTCAGGGAAGCTACTGCTAGAGCAGGAGATATTAAAAATATGACAAGATGATACACATATAGCTGATGCAGATTAGAGCAAACAGCCTTCCATAAATAAATGATGAAAGAAACAAAAAGACAAGGGCATTAAAGTGACACATTCAGTGACTGAGGAAGATTTGTCAACTAAACAAAATATTTCAACTTCCAGGTGTCAATCAACTTTACTTAATATATTGTCATATTCCAAAAAAAAATAATCCTTTACTTAAAATATACTAATGGTCAGTTGAAAATAAGTCAGCTGTAACATGCTATAGTGTTATGATACTTGTATTTGCAATAATGTTGTTGATATTCACAGAATATGGCCCAACAGCCAACCTGACCTGCACCGAGGTGCTGAGCGATGCTGTTGTGATATTTACCAATTCACAGCCATCCACATTCCCAAAAGGGTAGCATCTCATTACCTGGGAATTTGCATGACTATGACTTTCTACACTGCACAGCTGAAACAACTGCTCTATACAGGGCTTACCACCTCTAAAACTATGTACTACATGTACTAAGAAGACCACACACAAGCAATGATACCCCGCCTCCTCTCACAGATACTCATATAAATAAACAGATACTCAGAACTGTCATCCATGCACCCACTCAAATACTGTGCCAGTACTTTCATATATAGACATATGCACACAGTCACCTGCACTGGCATTCTGGACAGAGTAAAGCTTCACCCTGCATATATTCCCACTACAGAAATACATAGGTGTGCATGGCAAACATACATCTTAGAATCACAGCTCTGTATAGAACTTGTGTAGTACTGGTGTCTATGAATACTACTATGTGCAAGTCTTCTAACGAGGCAGCATACTGGAACGCTCTTTTCCACAGACTCAACATACAAGCTAACTACCACACTGCATGTGGTATGCCTCTCAGCTTAAAAATGCACAGTGGTGATTATAGGCAGCGATGAAGTCTGTAAATCAGATCTGTCTTACAAAAATGCAAGATGATTATGTTTATATTGCAAACTTTACAAGCCAGCTATGAATACTTGCCTATGTTGCTGCTCTACATACTGTAACCGCCTTGTACAAATTCTGTATTATGCTGCACAATACTTAATGTTTGAACTATGACAATATTCATTGTTTACTCTTGAAAATTTTGTCCTTGGCTCTACACAAAAAATGGCCTTTACCTAGATGGATATATAACACTAAAAACAAAACTAATATAAAATAATGTAAACGCATTAACAGCATATTAGCACTGACCTAGGCCAGTATTCATAGCTGACTTGAAAGTATTAAGTCTGAACATAGGCTGTCCTGAATATTCTGCAATTATTATGTTAGGTCAACTTGTGAAGTATGTAATGAACACCCGCTATCTTGCGTGTTTCACAATTATTAAGTAAAGTAAGCTTGTGAAGTATGCGGTATGAACACAAGCTGATTTGCATACTCATCGTACAAAACTAAAACTGTAAACTTTTCTTAGCCCTATGCTTTCATTTCTAAGTCTATCCTACTTTTCTTCTTTACACATTTTAAACTTATCAACTAGTGTAAGCACCAGACAGGTGCAGTCCTTAAAACTCTGTTGTACCACCTCAGTAGCGAAACTGTAGTATTGTTTAAACCCTCCTGGAATGTACTATTCATCATTTGTATTAAGTGTAATCAGATGCCTTCTTGTATCACTGTGTCTTACTGGTATGCACAAACATGGAGTGCCTTTTGCATTACTGTTACTCACAGAGATTCATAGATTAGTACTAGGCTAACTGCCCTTGTAGGCCATCTTATTCCATTTGAGAATCAAACCCTGCACCTAGAGTTTGTAATGTTTAACCATTACACCAACCCCAAACCCCTTTATGTCTACCCCCATATAATGTCTATGAGTTTACAAGGAATATGAAAACGTGACAGCAGAATGTATTGTTCTTTAACTTTATGGACCAGATTCCAAAAGAGATGGTCTCACTGTAAGTCTGCCCTAATTTCAATACACTTTCTCTCAGTGTAAGTGACTTACTTTGGTGTAAGCCCTGTCTATAAACAGACTTATAGTGGGGGCCAGATTCTAAAAGGCCTGTTCTCAGTGTAAGTGGTCATTTACACTAAGCCTGAGTCTTTTGGAATGGGGCTGTTTGTGTACAGAGTTTTTCTTCTCTGACCTTTACTGAAAAGGGGCCTTGTGCCCAGCTGGCCTTTCCTGGATAAAACAGAGTAAAACAAAATAAATAAAAATAAATTACATACATGAATAAATAAAGCAATCTGTATTTTAACCTGCTAGTGCAAAAACAGAAAATATTTTGTTTGAAATACTTATAATCTCTTCTTGGCAGTAAATAATTCATGCAAATACTTAATGCAGCAGGGCTTAAACATCTGTACTTGCACCCTTACTTTGTGAACGAGCTTGTCAGAAGTCCTATGAAAGCCACCGCCGCTCCTGTTATTGCTGTTTTTCTGCAACCAAACTTGTCTGTGCACATGCTTACAACTGGTGAGCAGAAGAAGATCATGCCCATAGCCAAAGAACCAACCCAGGCTGTGGAAAGAAAGAAAAAAATTCTTAAGTTTCTAAATTCTGCATTCGGTGAAAAATATTTAAACCAGTAAAATCATAGCACATGAATATACATTTACTTTGATTCAATAAACTTTTACTTTTTAGGTTGCTTAGAAAATCTTCCATGTTTACTAAATCACACTTTACAATGTGCGCTCATTAGAACATGCTATGATACTTTGTTGAATGCACTTTCATTATAACTTTTGGAAAGCACGTCCATTGAAGTTTGTATCACTACATTTTAAGCTATTGTACATTCACGGTTTATTCCACTTAACTCAGGATTTCACAGCTGAAATAAATCTGCTGAAGCATGCTGAATTTTCTAAACAAATATTGGCTAATCTTTTTTTAAGAAAGAGGACAGTGACATGAATTCAGTATGTAGCATAATAATGTATTGTACTTTCTTTTAAAATCAAGATTCTTAAAACTCGTGTCTCTCTTTTGATGTAAAACAGGATGAAAAGGCAGATAATTTATACAGGTCATTATGTGTATGTTTTCTTAAGGTATTTTACAAAGAATATGTCTTAGAGACATGAATGTCAACAAATTCACCACTGAATCTTGTCATCCATATTCATACACAAAAGTCTAAGGTTTATCAGAAGTCTTCAGTTTTTATTTTGTGATAAAGCAAAAGTGGTGCAAACTCCTTCTTACTTCCTTCAGTCCAATAATTCCCTTCTTCAATGGTAAGAAGGGTAAGTTAAATTTCGTAGCACTCACAGGATCTCCTGTAGAGTGTCTCACCTAATGGATTCTTCAAAGGAAGACATGCGGATATTTTCAGAAGAGTCCACTGTGATTACTCTTTACTGTTGCATACCATTCAGAACCGACATTTTAGGCACCCATCCCACCACCATAGTTTGTTAGGGCTACGGCCCCTTCTTTTGTACACCATTGACCTTCATTATTTGTTTTATCAACTAAGCCATGCAGCGATCTTTGCCACTTAATACGTAAAGGTAACTACACTCAAGTTGGGACATTTTTAAAGCTACTTTCAGTTCTCCCTAGATCATTCCAAACTCTGCTGAAAGTGTCATCTTCCCAGTGTGACTTTTTACAGTTTATCTGGCTTACCTGAGACTTCTCATGGTCAAGCTATTGTGAAGTAGAAGGAGCTACCTTCTCCCCTACTAGTACAGGCACTGGGATGGCAAAGTCCAACTCTTGTTCTTAGAAAAGAAGGTAATATCTGTGCTCTATAATGTCAGCTGCTACTATTACCGTACTCATTTTCTCTTGCCCCTTTTGTTTATAAACCTAATACCCTCTTTCTTCTAGAGAAGATTCCTGTATTTTGGCTCCACATGAATATCATTAGGGAAGTCCTCAGTTTTTTTTCCTCTAAGTATCCATTCATTTTTCTCTTTGTCTTTAGGATGCTGTCTAGCTCAGTGTCAGCGAACACCACACACATATTTTTCTTTTTCTTTTCTGGTTTACTGTCCCTCTGCATCATTGTGAGTAAATACCATACCACTCTTTTACTTTACTTTTCTTCTCTTGATTGCTTTCTCTATACAAACCATATGTTACAACAAAGTTTTTATTCAGTTTTATTTATTTTCTTACAGACCTCATTTGCCTAGAGTCATCTTTTACGTGAGTTTTATATTTTACACTAAGAAACAGGTTTAGAACTCTGATCAGGCACTGTTTCATCTTCTTTTATTGCTTTACTAATATTTCTTACTGATAACTTTCTCCTCCTCAACACTGCCTGCTACTTAGTCTCTTTTTCTGGAACTTTCTGTTCCAGCTTGACAAAGTTTAGAATTATGCTCAGGTCATGCATTTGCCACAATTCCTAACTTTATTCCCTGAAATATGCCCTTTCAGTGAGTGAGTTTTTCTCCTCGGTTGCTCTGGTCACTTCTACTATGAAATGACATTTCCCTTTGGATGGTATAGCCTCTTTTTCACTCTATCTCCTTAGTCAAATTTTAGTACTTTTGGGATCTCGAGCAGTATTCCTTAATCTTTGTTAGACTCAGACACTGCACTGCCTCTACTGTACTACATACATTTTAATTATTTGTTCAACATTTTTCATACTGACCTCAGTTAACTGCTATCCCTCAAAATGTGTATTTTTACAACTCAGCTTCCATTACAGACATGAAGGCTAAGTCAAAGAAACCCAATCAGCATTGTACTCGGGGGCAGAGAGAGACTTTTTACTGTGCCTTATTTAAGTGCACCCCCTCCCCCAAATAATCCACAAAACATAATGATACTGGGTGGCAAAGTCTAGAAAGACTATCCTCAATAACAAAAAAAAATTACTTTTACAGAATACAGCTATTATGTTAAAAATCACTGAATGACGGAAGAGAGAAATGTTTACCGTGTAGTTCTAACAGAGGATGGTGCTCCTTCAAGAATTTTGCTCTATTCTTGAACAGCAGGGTATATTATTAATCAATATTTACTCTTAACTATGGCAAAAAATCATGGATTATCAGGATTTGCAATGCATCTTTAGTCAATGCTTTAGGTATAAGTTTAACAGAAGATACAGGCCCCACATTCTCCGTATATGAAGAAATCTTCATCAATGTGCTTAGGAGTCAAAATTGGAGCTTCAAAAGCCTCTTATTCTTTGTCTTCTTTTTATCCAGTGCCAGAGGCACAAGACTAGATGTCAGAGTCTTAAAAAGCCTCACACATAAAGTCTCAGGCTGTTTTCAGCTTCTAGATAAGATGCAAAAATCTGGGCAGGTTTGTATCTCAAAAAAAAAAAAAACAAATAGCCAGTACACAAAAGTCAGCACTATGGAATTATTTTTTTAATTATAACAACATCCAAGGAGAAAAGAACAATTGGCAAAACTGCCTTCATCACTGCAAAGGTTTGTATCTCATAAAAGCATGGATTATTTTAAAAGCAGACACAGATAAGTTTCTGACGAGATTAAATGCTAAAAGATGTACTCAAAACATTTTAGTGTGAAAAGTGGCAAGCAGTTAAAATTGCCGAAGCACTAATAACTAATGATTCAAAAAACAAAACATAGCAATGTACACTCATATATGTCCTGAGTCAGTGCAAACTGTAAATGACTGACATTGCCAACATCCTGTCAGATAGGCTCATACATACATACCCCCCTCTGACTCACAAAAGGCCCTATCATCATACCTGGAGATTGTGAAAGTACACACATCACATATAGAATGGGTAAACAGCTACTTCCAAACGTGAAAACATGGCGTCTATGGGATTACATTGTTTCCCTAGCTGTGCCATAAGTGAACTCCAGAACAAACAGTCCCTGCACATGAACAGTCACAGCCTCACCCTCTGTACAGGATATGAAACTGTTGAATGTGTTACAGCAACGTTTGGCACACTCCACAAGTGTTGGTGCACAACAGACAATGGGAACTATTGTCTTATAAACCTATTATGCCTGATCTGCAAGGCCATGGAGTCCATCATGATGGAACTCATAAACAGAGCTATTAGGAGCCTACAAACACCCAACCCTACCAACTTCGGTTTGGTCAGGGGCAGATCATGGTTCCCAAACCTGCTAGACTGTTTTCAAGGCAGTCACCCAGGACATACATCAATGAAATGAGCTACATACGTCCCACATAGACCTTGAAAAGCCCTTTGCCAACATCCCAGACAAATGTCGTATCCACAAAATCAACAACCTGTGCATAAATATTTCTGTCATCTGATGGATTGCCAACTGGGGCACAGACAGATCACACAAGGTAAGAATTGTGGTCTCCTGTACAAGCTGGTAACAACTGCTGTCCCCCATGGCTCAGTCCTGGGACCCCTCCTGTCTGGTGTATACTTTTCAGAAATACAGTCAAACACACAAGGGATATGTTTAGCAAATTTGAGGATGACTGCCAAAAAGTTGACATAATCAATGTTTGGGACAACAGAGACATCCTTAAAAAGTGTCTCAGTCAGACAGATGTGGTGTCAAAATTATGGCCTCGAGCTACAGTCATACAAATACCACATAGGTGCCAACACCCTAAATATGGAGGCGATAATAAGGGATCTATGGATAAATGTGGATAGTCATTTCTACTTCCAGAAACACATTCACAAAGTAGTCAGAAAATCATGCTATGTGTTCCCACAAACTGCCAAGGTCTTTGCATGTAGGTCAAAGGAGGTTCCCTCTACTCATCAGTCATCAAACTCATCAGAGAATACCACAACACACTTGTGATGAATCTGACTAGGCACCTTCAGCAGCTGGAAAGACCACTGAAGTACCTCAACAAGAGGATTACTGGCCTCAAACAGTTGCCCCATGCAACAAGACTGAATTTAACTCAATCTGTACTCTGTTGCATACTGTCTACTCAGGAGATCTCTGCCCAACAGACAGGTCCATGTCATGGCAACACTCAGATCTGCTCTGAGTTACAGCTCAATGGCACTAAATATACAGACCCAACTGATATTGCCAACATCCTGGCAGATAGGATCAGTGTTAACTTTACCCCCCTCTCACCCATGAAAGAGCACATCTCTATAATGGAAGACTGCAAAGTTGCTGTCATCATGGCTGCACAGGTAAAAAACACTCTCCAAAGCCAGTATCACAGCATCCATGGGACCAGATAACTTCCCAGGCTGTGTTCTACACAAACTACAGAACGAACAGGCACCACACCGATGTACCATGTTCAGTCATAGCCTCACCTCAGGCTTTGTGCCTGCTGAATGGTGCACAGCAACGGTTATCCCACTACACAAGGGTGGAGATACCATGGACCCCTGGAACTAGCGCCCCATTAGCCTGATGAGCCTGCTCTTCAAGGCCATGGAATGTATCATCATACAACTTATTAAAAAAGACATTGGTAATTTCCAAACTCTGGACCACAACCATGTTGGGATTGTAAAATGCAGATCATGTCTCCTAAACCTGATAAATGACATTGAAGCAGTCACCAGAACCATAGACAAGGGTAAGGTGGTTCGCACTGCCTATGAAGATCTTGCCACGGCTTTCAACACCATCTCACACTCTGGAATTATAGATAAACCCACTAAACTAGGTATAAATTGCTATGTCACAAGATGGGTTGCCAACTGGCTTGCTGACAGAACACACACTGTGAAAGTAGCAGACTCCAAGTATGACTTTGGACCAGTGACGAGTGCAGTACCACAGGGTCCAGTCCTGGGTCCTGTCCTGTTTTGTATCTACTTCCCTGAAGTAAACTTTAACATGGAAGGTCTGTATTAATGAAGTTTCCAGATGACTGCAAACTAGGAGCCATAATTGTAAATACTAAAGATGTGGACATCCTACAAAGGGTCTCACTGAGACAGATGAGCTCAATGCCAAAAGTGCATTGTCATCCCTTTGGTAAAAACTCTGTAGCCATGAACTACAACATAGGCGGTAGTATACTTAACACTGAAAGTGTGATAAGAGACCTTGGGTCACAGGTGGACAGTGGACACACCTGTGATAATCACATCCCCACAGTAGTCAGGAAATCCTTCTATGTGGCACACCTCATCACAAAAGGTGTCTCATGCAGAATAGAAGAGGACATTGTTCCCCTCATCACTCACTAGATCCATCATAGAGTACAACGCCCCTTTTGCTATGTACCTCACAAGACATCTACAACAACTGGAAAGCCTGCAGTAATACCTCACAAAGAGCATTAGCGGCCTGAAATACATGCCATACATAGACCATCTCAAAATGCTCCAGCTGTACTCTCAGGATATGAGGCCTACTCTCAGAGATCTCTGCCTAACATACAAAGCTATGTCAAACACAGAGCTGTTGGACATAGTCCATGTAAAACACTCACAATCCCTCTGATCTTCGGCCCCAAAACCACGAGTGCAATACAAAATGAAGGGTTGTATCCATTTACCTTGGTTAGGATTTCCCTCTCTTTGACCTGGTGTGATTCAGATTGAACTCTGCAGTTCCCTACACAATGCTGTCTACAGGACTGCAATCAGTTTCTCTCAGCATTTAAGCAGCTTGAACTCTACAGTTCCCTACAAAACAGTGTCTATAGGACTGCAATCAGTTTCTCTTCATTTAAGCAGCTTGAACTCTACAGTTCTCTACAAAATGGTGTATACAGGACTGCAATCAGTTTCTCTCAGCATTTAAGCAGATTGAACACTACAGTTCCCTACAAAACGGTGTCTACAGGACTGCAATCAGTTTTTCTCAGCATTTAAACAGATTGAACTCTACAGTTCCTAACAAAAAGCGGTGTCAGGACTGCAATCAGTTCCTCTCAGTATTTTAGCAGATTGAACTCTACAGTTCCCAACAAAACGGTGTCTACAGGACTGCAATCATTTTCTTTCATCATTTAAACAGAGTAGGTTGCACACACAAAAAGCATTTGTTGCTTTCACTTACAGTGGTGTGTAATTAAGGAGGTCACCATACTGGTCAGCCATAGGGCTCTTTTCTTTTACTTGAGTGGTTGCCTCCTTAGTAAATTGACTCTTACATTAAGAGCTATAATACTTACCTTATAGCTTTAGGACACCTTAGGAAACCTTGTTCTGCTACGCTCACTTGCCGGGCTCTCTTCACTCCGGCCCTCCCTGCCCCCTCCTGCCCCAATACCTCTAAATTTATAGTACTATAGCCACCCCTACTTTCTAGATCCTATCTGCTTTCATCTGGGATAATTCCACCCATTTAATAGCACCTATTAGCTTTCATCTGGCATTCCCCATCCCCTTCCAGTACCTTTACCTCACCACTCTATCTTCTGGTGTTGCATCACCAGGTAAAACAGTAACTCACTAGCTGAATCACAGATAATGATATACTCCTCTTTACTACCCCTCTTGTTCACACCATACCTCCTTACCTTGCATGAAAACCAGTTTCTCAGGGGATTTCAGGTCCCAAAAGGCCATACTATCACCCCAGCTGTAAATCCTTCCACCTTCAACCATACTTAAAGTACCAGATCCTATCCAACATCTTGTTCAGTCTATCAACATCTCAACCCCAGGCATATTAGCTCTAGATCCAAACACTACCACAAACTAATAAACAAATTCCTGAAGTTCATCACCAAGTATAGACTTAATCTAATACTTGGTGTGATATTCACCTACTCCTCAACCCCCCACCTAGATACACATACACACCTACAGCACTCCTAAGCTAAGCCAAGCTACAAATTAATAGGCCAACTAACTCTCTCCTAGTCTGTCATCTCAATATTAGAAGCATTAATAACAAGGTACATGAATTACATGCACTTCTGGATGTCCACTCCCCTGATATTCTCTGTTTAATCTGAAACCTGGTTAAAACCTAACACTAAAGACAATGAAGTGTTACCACCTGGGTACAACATACACAGGCTGGCAGGAAGGGGTGGGGTAGCTGTACTCTATAAATCTGAGTTGAATGTCACCATAGATGTAATACAACCACCTCAGATTAATAACTCAGAGATTATTGCCACCAAATCGGAACTTAATAAAAATAAATGCATTAACATCATCTGTATGTACATTCCCCCAGGTAACAATATATCTACATTTGAAGATATCCTGCACTGGCTATCATGTCACTAAAACCCTACTACTTGGAGACTTTAATATAGACTGGGGCACCTGTTCCTCAGAATCCCAACCACCCATATTAACCTGCATGCACTTACACAAATTATATCCACCTACCAGGATAGGTAAACCTAACCAAAAGAAAGTATACTTGATTGGCATTCATAAATAGTCACCCCAACTGTACACCTCTGGTACCCTCCTTGACGGCCTACGACCACCTTCTCACATATGTAATTAAGCACAAAACCATTAATTCCCAACAACCCTTACTCAGAAAGTTTAGAAACAAAAACTTTGACCCTGCCAAATTCCAACAAGAACTAAACTCATGTAACTGGTCTATTCCAAAACACCTCCCTTAGAGGAAGCAGTAGCACTTTAAATAAATAAATTCATGAGATCCTTGATTTGCATGCACCATGGCTTTCTAAAGAGTCTAAACTCAAAATTACCCTTAGAAACAAAGCATGGGCTTTATGACGCTCTTCTAAAGACCTCAAGATCACATTAAATACAGGCAATCCAGGAACAAAACCAAAAATCAATTTTACAAGACAAAAAAAACAATACTACTGTAATTTACAGACAGTAAATCAAAATAACCCAAGTTTTGGGCAGGTTTAAATAATCTACTGCATCCTGGACAAACTTCAACCCCAGTCCCTGCTGCTACTATTGATAAAACCCCTGAAGATGTTTCTAATAGTTTTAACCAATGCTTTACAAGATAATTCAAGCCTAGCCTAGCCAACTACTCCTAGTCCTCCTGGTCCTGGAAAAGTAAGCATCTACCTAACCTACTACTTTCAGCCTCCCAACCAGTCAGCCACTCTACCCATCCCTTGCTGAAAAATTAAAACCACTACACTTTCTGCTTACCTCTGGGTTGATCCTGCACCGCCGAAAGTACCTACAAAAGCTAGCACCCGTCTCAATACTAATCAATCACCATCTGGAAAATATCCTATGTAATCCCACTTCACAAAGGAGGCAGCTCTACTGAATTCTCCAATTATAGGCCAATAGCTATACTCTACGCCACTTGCAAAGATTGGAAAAAATGTACCGCTTAGACAACCTAAGCAAAACCACCCAGAATCACCTTATGGCGATACTCCAGCATGGCTCATCTCACTACAGCACTACTTCAGCCTCCCTGCCTTTTACCAACACCATAAAACTATAATCGCAATAATAATTATATATCCTCAGCCCTCGCTGATCAACTTTAATCCACACCCTGCAAACATTCTGTCTAGCCTTCAGTGGTTTCAGACCTACCTGAATGGCCGACAGCAGGCTGTCCTCTTAGGTGAAACTATCTAACCTAACCTTCTACTAACACCCTTGGAGTACCACAGGCTCTATGCTAGGGTGCTGTTCTCCATCTTCATTAATTAATAACCTTTATACTGTCATCCCAAAGTACAGTTTTATACCTACCATAAATGTAGATGTTAGAAGATCCACATTGCTGCAGTCCTAACACTTGGGTAGTCCGCTGTCCTCGGTCGGCCGAATATCAGAGTATAAGGCTGGCGTCGGTCAAAGGCGCATTTGACTGACATCAGAACGTCAGGGTACAAATGCATGACCGGCGTCATATCCTCAGTCTTTTCTTGCCCCAGATGTCAGAAGACCGAAAAGAAGGTCAAAACCCATAGACAACAACTAAACAACCAACCAGCCTAACACCAAAAGTATGTACAATATATACAATATGCAATAATCCTCAGATGGATAACCCAACCCCCACAACCACCTCAAACTACAGAGGGAAGGCGGGAGGGTAGAATTGGACTGCAGCAATGTGGATCTTGAACATCTACATTTATGGTAGGTACAAAACTGTACTATGTTCTTCATCTCACATTGCTGCAGTCCTAACACTTGGGTAGAATCCCAAAGCAGAGGAAAGGGAGGATGGCTAAACTACAATGAAGCAGGAGCTGCCAAAATGCCCTGCAACACAGCAGTGGCAAACCCAGCCCTGGATTTAGAGTACAGTGGAAGGTGGTAATGCCTAGAGAAGGTATGCACTGAACTCCAAGTGGCGGCCTCCAAAAATATCCATAGTAGCCACCCCCTCAAAAAGCTGTTGAAGTGGCAGTAGCCCTAGTGGAATGAGGTCTAATCCCAGCTGGAATCTCTTTGCCATGATGGGAATAACAGAAAGCAATGCAAAATCCAATCCACTTAGAAATAGTTTGTTTTGACACGGGCTTGCCCTGAGAGCACAAAGCAAAAGAATCTAATAACTGCTGAGATTGTCTGAACCCTTTAGTTCTGTCCAAATAATATCGCAACTGCCTGTGTACATCTAAAGTGTGCAAAATCTTTTCCCCTTTAGTTTGGGGATTTGCATAAAAAGTAGGCAAATGAATAGTTTGGTTTAAAGCCACACTAGAAACCACTTTAGGCATAAAGGAAGGATTAGTAACGTAGATACCCTATCCTTATGGAAAATTAAGAAGGCTCAACTGCCATAAGGGCCTGCAATTCAGAAACCCTTCTTGCAGAGGTAATGGCCAACAAAAGCAGTCTTCATGACAAATATTTCAACTCAGCAGTAGCTGCAGGCTCAAAAAGGTTGTAGAGTGAGTTTCTCCAACACAAAATTGAGATCCCAAGCAGGAGTAGGAGCCCTTCGTGGGGGTCTTATAGCCCCTCTAAGAAATTGCTTGAACAAAGGATGAGAAAACAATGGTGGGTCACAATCGTAGTGAGCTGAAATTGCTGCAGCATGAATCTTAATAGAAGAGAAGGACAAACCTTTGTCCAATAACTCAGTAAGATATTGAAGAGCCACACTTAAATCAGGCTCAGAAACATCCAAATCCTTAGCTGCACTCCAAAATAAAAATCTCTTCCATTTATCTGCGTACACTTTCCTTGTACTAGGCCTTCTAGCAATCAAAATCACATTCAAAACTTGTTGTGGAAGTTGAGACCCTCTATGGTTTAAAACAGAATATGCCATGCTGTTAGGTGAAGAGTGAAGTTTGACATTGAGCAAATGACTGTCCTCCTGGGACAACAGATGTGGAATCAAAGGCAAAGGCCATGGAGGCTTCCGTACTAGACTTCTCAGTAATGGGTACCAGTGCTGTCGAGGCCAATCTGGAGCTATCAAAATCATCCTTGGCCTGTCCTGTCTGACCTTCAGAAGTACCTTTGGGAGGAGAGGCAGAGGTGGAAAGGCATACACATGAAGATTTGTCCAACTGAAAGAAAGAGCATCCACTTTCCAAGCTGTGGGATGAAACCGCTTTGTGCAAAACTTTGGCAGCTGGTGGTTTAGTGGAGAAGCGAACAGATCTATGTCTGGAGTTCCCCAGGACACTGTCAATTTCTGAAATACATGAAGATCCAGTTTCCACTCGTGGGGATCCATGATTTGTCTGCTTAACACATCTGCTAAGGAGTTCTGTGCTCCCGGCAGAAACCTTGCCTGAAGACTTAGTTGTAAACTGAGAGCAGTCTCCCACAAAATCATCGCTTGCCTGCATAGAGGATAAGAATGTGTTCCCCCCTGCTTGTTGATGTACCACAGGACAGTTGTGTTGTCTGTTAGAATCAACACCTGCCCTGGAAGAAGTAAATCCTTGAAAGCTATTAATGCAAACTGGACTGCTAACATCTCCTTCATGTTGATATGTAGATGTTGTAGTCCGGCAGGCCACTGTCTTGTATCCACTTTCCATTTAGATGAGCTCCCAAGCTTTGTCTGAGGCATCTGTCGTTAAAATCTGACTCGCCTCTGGCGGGTCACAGAGAGTCCCTTGTTTAGGTGACATTCCTGAGCCCACCACAAAAATTCCTTTTGAATGCAAGGTATTATTTGAATGACAGTGTCAGATCCTGGCAGTGCTGTGTCCATACATTTTTGAGATACCATTGTAGCTTCCTCATATGCAGTTTGGCATTGGGAAGCACCAGAATACAGATGCCATGAACCCTAAGGCTTGAAGGACTGTCCTTGCAGTCAGCCGGACTGATGAGATAGTTGATGGAAGTAAAGGGATAGACTCTTTTGTTTGTCCGGGGTTAAAAGGCCATCTGGGATGCTGTATTCAGTCTCACACCCAGAAAGCACATGTCCTGAGAGGGTACTAGACTGGACTTTATTTCGTTCACAGAATACCCCAGGTATCTTAGCACTGCTATCACATATTCCAAATGTTGAAGAAGCTCTTCCCTTCCTTGAGCCAGAATCAGGCAGTCGTCCAAATAAGGATAGATCTGTATTCCTTTTAGCCTGAAGAAAGCTATCACTGGAGCCAGAACTTTCGTGAACACTCTGGGCAGTAGATAAGCCAAAGGGCAATGCAGAGAACTGATAGTGAGAAGTCCCAGCTCAGCATAGATACTTCCTGCAACTTAGTCTGATAGGAACATGAAGGTAAGCCTCCTTGAGATCCAAAGTTACCATCCAATGATCTTTGCCCAGCAGAGGTAAAAGCTGCTGCAACGTCAACATTTTGAACTTGGGAATGTCCAGATAAGTGTTGAGGATAGATAAATCCAAAATTGGTCTCCACGTGTTCCCCTTCTTTGGTACTAGGAACAGGCGAGAATAAAATCCTAGGCCCCTTTCTGGCATAGGAACTGGCTGTATGGCCCCTATTTGGAGTAACAGAGAAATTTGCTTGTGAGCCTCTATTCTTTGTTGAGGAGGAATGTCTGGCATGCCTTTGAAAGGAGGCAAGGTATGGAAATAAAACCTGTAACCGTGATGTATGATATCCAGTACCCATCTGTCTTGGGTGATCAAACTCCAATTTTCTTTGAAAAGTGCCAACCTTCCTCCCAAAGGTGCTGCCAGGCTGAGAAGGTTCTGGCAGCTGAAAAGGTAGGTCATTGGGTCTGTTTACGAAAGGACTGACCCTGCCCTCACCGAAGACTGTGCAGGAGAACTCCCTGTTCTAGGCCTGAAAGAGCCCTGACCTCTGCCCCTGCCACGTCTAGATCTACCCTAGACTGGGAATCATAAGAAGGATCACGTCCACCCTTTAGTAGGCCAATTTCTACTAAACTTTGGAGGCTGAACCTGCAAAAATCTTTGACAGTCTGCATAGACTTAGCCTTGTCTTCCATTTTCTTTAAAACTGCCTCAACAGGAGAACCAAACAAGACATCAGATTGCAAAGGGCATACAAAATCCTAGTTTTAACATGGTCAGATAAATTTTGATCCCTCAGCCAGGCATGCCTGCGAAGAACTGACCCAGTGGCAGCCACCCTAGGCGAGGCCTGTACAGCATCAAAACCACATTGCAAAGAATGCTTACCCACCTGTTCACAAACATGCAGTAAAGCTTGTAACTCTTTACAATCAATACCTTCCAGAGCATCAACCTTAGATTTCAACTGTGAAAGGAGATAATTTTGATATTTCAACATGTGAAACTGGCAATTCAAAGCTCTCATGGCTAGAGTGGAAGAAGTATAAACTTTCTTTCCCATCTATCCAAGGCCCTGGCCTCTTTATCTGCGAACAGATTCTTGACAACAGAAGCCTTAACACCCTTAGGCCCCTGGCTAACAGTTTCTGGGTCTGCCCTAGGACTCTTAAAAGATACTTATGAGCTTCAGGCACCCTGTAATACCTATCCGGTTTAACAGGAGCAGGAGGCAAAGAATCAGGATTAAGAGAAGCCTCTGCAAACACATCTTCCACCACATTCAGAACAGGAGGTATAGCTAAAGGCCTATGCTGGGGTAAAACAAAAATTCCTAAGCCTTTTCCTGGAATCAGAGAAATCCTGACCTTCCCATTTAAAATGCTCTCTCATGGGTGAAGGGTCTCTGAAAAAGAAAAATCCTCAGGAGGAGAAGCAGAAGGAGTAGAATCATCCACATCAGAATCAGAATAATGAGAATACTCCTGCAAGTCTTCAGTCGAGACTCAGACACATCCGCCTGCTCATAATCCCCAACACAGGTTCCATCCTAGGCCTCTTATCAGGAGGGGGCATAGAGCCTCTAATTAAAATAATTAAATCTTCTGCCATTTTAAGCATGTGCTTCTTGGGCACAGAACCTGAAGAACTAGGAGGGACACCCACAGAAGCAAAACTAGACCTGCCTCTAGGAGAAGCCTTGGAAGCAGAAAGAGAGGCCTAGACACCTTAGGAAGGGAGGGAGTACAGTTATCTGAGAAGCCCCTACAGCCTGACCTGCCTCCTGGGAGGCCACATCCTGTAAAACAAAGTTTCTCCCTGGGACTCCAGAGGCCTCCGTCTGAACCACCGGTTCCACTGACCTCTAAAGAACCGGCGTCCGTTCGGACGACTCCTCTAACCTAGGTTTAACTGCCTTGTCCTTGCGCTTCTTTGAGGAAGCCGGCGGAGCATCCGGCGGCATATTGTAATTGCACCACTTCCCAAGACCAACCTGGCACAATCCAACCTTACTTTATAGTGCGTTTATTGAACCTAGCACAGCGACACCCAACAACCGTGCTCAGGTCCCAAACAAGGTATACACAAGTTATGGTAATCCTATCGGTATCTGTTTCCCACAAGAAATACAGTTATTTACTTTTTCTGACATCCGGTAAACCACTGAGGCAAGAAAAACAAAATATTCCCCAGCGGGTACTTAACCAACTCTGACTTCGGTCTGAAACTCCGAATTCGAAATATTTCAGAACGCCGAACGGCACTTGCAACACTGTTTCTGCATCGGACCATGCGGCAAAAAAGACTGAGGATATGACGTCGGTCATGCGCATTTGTACCCTGACGTTCTGATGTCAGTCAAATGCGCCTTGACCGACGTCAGCCTTATACTCTGATATTCGGGCCGACCGAGGGACAGCGGACTACCCAAGTGTTAGGACTGCAGCAATGTGAGATGAAGAACATCTAGCGCCCCATTAGCCTGATGAGCCTGTTCTTCAAGGCCATGGAATGCATCATCATACAACTTATTAAAAAAGACACTGGTAATTTCCAAACTCTGGACCACAACCATGTTGGGTTTGTAAAATGCAGATCATGTCTCCTAAACCTGATAAATGACATTGAAGCAGTCACCAGAACCATAGACAAGGGTAAGGTGGTTCGCACTGCCTATGTAGATCTTGCCACGGCTTTCAACACCATCTCACACTCTGGAATTATAGATAAACCCACTAAACTAGGTATAAATTGCTATGTCACAAGATGGGTTGCCAACTGGCTTGCTGACAGAACACATACTGTGCAAGTAGCAGACTCCAAGTATGACTTTGGACCAGTGACGAGTGCAGTACCACAGGGTCCAGTCCTGTTTTATATCTACTTCCCTGAAGTAAACTTTAACATGGAAGGTCTGTGGCTAATGAAGTTTCCAGATGACTGCAAACTAGGAGCCATAATTGTAAATACTAAAGATGTGGACATCCTACAAAAGGGTCTCACTGAGACAGATGGCTGGTGTCAAAGCCATGGCCTCAAGCTCAATGCCAAAAAGTGCATTGTCATCCCCTTTGGTAAAAACTCTGTAGCCGTGAACTACAACATAGGCGGTAGTATACTTAACACTGAAAGTGTGATAAGAGACCTTGGGTCACAGGTGGACAGTGGACACACCTGTGATAATCACATCCCCACAGTAGTCAGGAAATCCTTCTATGTGGCACACTTCATCACAAAAGGTGTCTCATGCAGAATAGAAGAGGACATTGTTCCCCTCTACTCATCACTCACTAGATCCATAATAGAGTACGACGCCCCTTTTGCTATGTACCTCACAAGACATCTACAATAACTGGAAAGCCTGCAGTAATACCTCACAAAGAGCATTAGCGGCCTGAAATACATGCCATACATAGACCATCTCAAAATGCTCCAGCTGTACTCTCTCGCATATCGCCTACTCAGAGGTGATCTCTGCCTAACATACAAAGCTATGTCAAACACAGAGCTGTTGGACATAGTCCATGTAAAACACTCACAATCCCTCTGATCTTCGGCCCCAAAACCACGAGTGCAATACAAAATGAAGGGGTGTATCCATTTACCTTGGTTAGGATTTCCCTCTCTCTTCCCCCCTTGGCTGACCTGGTGTGATTCAGATTGAACTCTACAGTTCCCTACAAAATGGTGTCTACAGGACTGCAATCAGTTTCTCTCAGCATTTAAACAGATTGAACTCTACAGTTCCCTACAAAACAGTGTCTACAGGACTGCAATCAGTTTCTCTCAGCATTTAAACAGATTGAACTCTACAGTTCTCTACAAAACAGTGTCTACAGGACTGCAATCAGTTTCTCTCAGCATTTAAACAGATTGAACTCTACAGTTCCCTACAAAACGGTGTCTACAGGACTGCAATCAGTTTCTCTCAGCATTTAAACAGATTGAACTCTACAGTTCCCTACAAAGCAGTTGTCTACAGGACTGCAATCAGTTTCTCTCAGCATTTAAACAGATTGAACTCTACAGTTCCCTACAAAACGGTGTCTACAGGACTGCAATCAGTTTCTTTCAGCATTGAAACAGAGTAGGTTGCACACACAAAAAGCATTTGTTAAGCTTTCACTTACAGTGGTGTGTAATTAAGGAGGTCACCATACTGGTCAGCCATAGGGCTCTTTCTTTTTACTTGAGTGGTTGCCTCCTTCCCCTGTACCTTAAGTAAATTGACTCTTACATTAAGAGCTATAATACTTACCTTATAGCTTTAGGACACCTTAGGAAACCTTGTAAACTGCAATAGCCCTGCTACGTTCGCCCTCACTATGCTCGGGCTCTCTTCACTCCGCTCCCTGCCCCCAATTCCCTCCTGCCCCAATACCTCTAAATTTATAGTACTATAGCCACTCCCCTACTTTCTAGATCCTATCTGCTTTCATCTGGGATAATTCCACCCACCCCCATTCTACTACCTACATTTTAATAGCACCTATTAGCTTTCATCTGGCATTCCCCCATCCCCCTTCCAGTACCTTTACCTCACCACTCTATCTTCTGGTGTTGCATCACCAGGTAAAACAGTTCCTTAACTCACTAGCTGAATCACAGATAATGATATACTCCTCTTTACTACCCCTCTTGTTCACACCATACCTCCTTACCTTGCATGAAAACCAGTTTCTCAGGGGATTTCAGGTCCCAAAAGGCCATACTATCACCCCAGCTGTAAATCCTTCCACTTTCAACCATACTTAAAGTACCAGATCCTATCCAACATCTTGTTCAGTCTATCAACATCTCAACCCCAGGCATATTAGCTCTAGATCCAAACACTACCATAAACAAATTCCTGCAGTTCATCACCAAGTATAGACTCAACCTAATACTTGGTGGTGATATTTACCCCAACCCTGGCCCACTCACTTCAGATACACATACCCCCTCTACTTGCAATCTAAGCTACAAACCTACAATTAATAGGCCAACTAACTCTCTCCTAGTCTGTCATCTCAATATTAGAAGCATTAATAACAAGGTACATGAATTGCATGCACTTTTGGATGTCCACTCCCCTGAGATTCTCTGTTTATCTGAAACCTGGTTAAAACCTAACACTAAAGACAATGACGTGTTACCACCTGGGTACAACATACACAGTCTGGATCGTGCTTTGAGGAAGGGGGGTGGGGTAGCTGTACTCTATAAATCTGAGTTGAATGTCACCATAGATGTAATACAACCACCTCAGATTAATAACTCAGGGATTACTGCCACCAAATCGGAACTTAATAAAAATAAATGCATTAACATCATCTGTATGTACATTCCCCCAGGTAACAATTTATCTACATTTGAAGATATCCTGCACTGGCTATCATGTCACTACCCCCAAGAAACCCTACTACTTGGAGACTTTAACATAGACTGGGGCACCTGTTCCTAAGAATCCCCAACCACCCATATTAACCTGCATGCACTTACACAAATTATATCCACCCCTACCAGGATAGGTAAACCCAACCAAAAAGAAAGTATACTTGACTGGGCATTCATAAATAGTCACCCCCAACTGTACACCTCTGGTACCCTCCTTGACGGCCTAAGCGATCACCTTCTCACATAAGTAATTAAGCACAAAACCATTAATTCCCAACAACCCTTACTCAGAAAGTTTAGAAACAATAAAAACTTTGACCCTGCCAAATTCCAACAAGAACTAAACTCATGTAACTGGTCTATTCCAAAACACCTCCCCTTAGAGGAAGCAGTAGCATACTTTAACAACAAATTCCTTGAGATCCTTGATTTGCATGCACCTGTTCGTTCAAAGAAAACCAAGGTAAAAACTGTGCCATGGCTTTCTAAAGAGTCTAAACTCAAAATTACCCTTAGAAACAAAGCATGGGCTTTATGGTGTTCTTCTAAAGACCCTCAAGATCACATTAAATACAGGCAATCCAGGAACGAAACCAAAAAAATCAATTTTACAAGACAAAAAAAAACAATACTACTGTAATTTACAGACAGTAAATCAAAATAACCCTCAGAAGTTTTGGGCAGGTTTAAATAATCTACTGCATCCTGGACAAACTTCAACCCCAGTCCCTGCTGCTACTATTGATAAAACCCCTGAAGATGTTTCTAATAGTTTTAACCAATGCTTTACTGAGACAATTCAAGCCCTAGCTAGCCAACTACCTCCTAGCTCCCCTGGTCCTGAAAGTAGCACCTCTAGAAACCTACTCGCATTCAGCTTCCAACCAGTCGCCACTTCACTTATCCATACCTTGATCAAAAAATTAAAACCCACTACACTTTCTGCTGATCAACTCCTGCAGTACCTACAAAAATCAGCTGATGCTATTGCTTACCCCGTCTCAATACTAATCAATCGAACCATAGCAGAAGCTAAAATTTCCACCATCTGGAAAATATCCTATGTAATCCCACTTCACAAAGGAGGCAGCTCTACTGAATTCTCCAATTATAGGCCAATAGCTATACTCTCGCCACTTGCAAAGATTATGGAAAAATGTATTCATAGACAACTCATGCACCACCTAATCCAGAATCACCTTATGGCAGACACTCAGCATGGCTTTCATCCTCATCACAGCACTACTTCAGCCCTCCTAGCCTTTACCAACACCATAAACCATAATCGCAACAATAATTATATATCCTCAGCCCTCTTCTTGGATCTTTCTAAGGCATTCAATATGGCTGATCAATTTTAATCCACACCCTGCAAACATTCTGTCTAGATACTGGAGCCCTTCAGTGGTTTCAGTCCTACCTGAATGGCCGACAGCAGGCTGTCCTCTGGCAGAACAAACTCTCTAACCTTCTACCTAACACCCTTGGAGTACCACAAGGCTCTATACTAGGGCCCTTGCTGTTCTCCATCTTCATTAATGACCTTTATACTGTCATCCCAAAAGTCAGCTGTATCCAGTATGCTGATGACTCTACTCTGATTTGCTCAGCCACATCTCCAGTAGAGTTATGGCCAGCTACCCAGACCACATTTAATATAATAGAAAAAGTACAGTTTTGTACCTACCATAAATGTAGATGTTCGAAGATCCACATTGCTGCAGTCCTAACACTTGGGTAGTCCGTTGTCCCTCGGTCGGCCCGAATATCAGAGTATAAGGCTGACGTCGGTCAAGGCGCATTTGACTGACATCAGAACGTCAGGGTACAAATGCGCATGACCGACGTCATATCCTCAGTCTTTTCTTGCCCCAGATGTCAGAAGACCCTAAAAAGAAAGGTCAAAACCCATAGACAACAACTAAACAACCAACCAGCCTAACACCAAACGTATGTACAATATATACAATATATACAATATGCAATATATCTCAGATGGATAACCCAACCCCCACAACCACCTCAAACTACAGAGGGGAGGGAGGTTGGACTGCAGCAATGTGGATCTTCGAACATCTACATTTATGGTAGGTACAAAACTGTACTATGTTCTTCATCTCACATTGCTGCAGTCCTAACACTTGGGTAGAATCCCAAAGCAGAGGAAAGGGAGGATGGCTAAACTACAATGAAGCAGGAGCTGTCAAAATGCCCTGCAAGACAGCAGTGGCAAACCCAGCCCTGGATTTAGAGTACAGTGGAAGGTGGTAATGCCTAGAGAAGGTATGCACTGAACTCCAAGTGGCTGCCTCCAAAATATCCTTAGTAGCCACCCCCTCAAAAGCTGTTGAAGTGGCAGTAGCCCTAGTGGAATGAGGCCTAATCCCAGCTGGAATCTCTTTGCCATGATGGGAATAACAGAAAGCAATGCAAAATCCAATCCACTTAGAAATAGTTTGTTTTGACACGGGCTTGCCCTGAGACCACAAAGCAAAAGAAACTAATAACTGCTGAGATTGTCTGAACCCTTTAGTTCTGTCCAAATAATATCGCAACTGCCTGTGTACATCTAAAGTGTGCAAAATCTTTTCCCCTTTAGTTTGGGGATTTGCATAAAAGTAGGCAAATGAATAGTTTGGTTTAAAGCCACACTAGAAACCACTTTAGGCATAAAGGAAGGATTAGTAAAGATACCCTATCCTTATGGAAAATTAAGAAAGGCTCAACTGCCATAAGGGCCTGCAATTCAGAAACCCTTCTTGCAGAGGTAATGGCCAACAAAAAGCAGTCTTCCATGACAAATATTTCAACTCAGCAGTAGCTGCAGGCTCAAAGGTTGTAGAGTGAGTTTCTCCAACACAAATTGAGATCCCAAGCAGGAGTAGGAGCCCTTCGTGGGGTCTTATATTCTTTGCCCTCTAAGAAATTGCTTGAACAAAGGATGAGAAAACAATGGTGGGTCACAATCGTAGTGAGCTGAAATTGCTGCAGCATGAATCTTAATAGAAGAGAAGGACAAACCTTTGTCCAATAACTCAGTAAGATATTGAAGAGCCACACTTAAATCAGGCTCAGAAACATCCAAATCCTTAGCTGCACTCCAAAATAAAATCGCTTCCATTTATCTGCATACACTTTCCTTGTACTAGGCCTTCTAGCTTCCAAAATCACATTCAAAACTTGTTGTGGAAGTTGAGACCCTCTCTGGTTTAAAACAGAATATGCCGTGCTGTTAGGTGAAGAGAGTGAAGTTTGACATTGAGCAAATGACTGTCCTCCTGGGACAACAGATGTGGAATCAAAGGCAAAGGCCATGGAGGCTTCCGTACTAGACTTCTCAGTAATGGGTACCAGTGCTGTCGAGGCCAATCTGGAGCTATCAAAATCATCCTTGGCTTGTCCTGTCTGACCTTCAGAAGTACCTTTGGGAGGAGAGGCAGAGGTGGAAAGGCATACACATGAAGATTTTTCCAACTGAAAGAAAGAGCATCCACTTTCCAAGCTGTGGGATGAAACCGCTTTGTGCAAAACTTTGGCAGCTGGTGGTTTAGTGGAGAAGCGAACAGATCTATGTCTGGAGTTCCCCAGGACACTGTCAATTTCTGAAATACATGAAGATCTAGTTTCCACTCGTGGGGATCCATGATTTGTCTGCTTAACACATCTGCTAAGGAGTTCTGTGCTCGGCAGAAACCTTGCCTGAAGACTTAGTTGTAAACTGAGAGCAGTCTCCCACAAAATCATTGCTTGCCTGCATAGAGGATAAGAATGTGTTCCCCTTGCTTGTTGATGTACCACATGACAGTTGTGTTGTCTGTTAGAATCAACACCTGCCCTGGAAGAAGTAAATCCTTGAAAGCTATTAATGCAAACTGGACTGCTAACATCTCCTTCATGTTGATATGTAGATGTTGTAGTCTGGCAGGCCACTTGTCTTGTATCCACTTTCCATTTAGATGAGCTCCCCAAGCTTTGTCTGAGGCATCTGTCGTTAAAATCTGACTCGTCTCTGGCGGGTCACAGAGAGTCCCTTGTTTAGGTGACATTCCTGAGCCCACCACAAAAATTCCTTTTGAATGCAAGGTATTATTTGAATGACAGTGTCCAGATCCTGGCAGTGCTGTGTCCATACATTTTGAGATACCATTGTAGCTTCCTCATATGCAGTTTGGCATTGGGAAGCACCAGAATACAAGATGCCATGAACCCTAAGGCTTGAAGGACTGTCCTTGCAGTCAGCCGGACTGATGAGATAGTTGATGGAAGTAAAGGGATAGACTCTTTTGCTTGTCCGGGGTTAAAAGGCCATCTGGGATGCTGTATTCAGTCTCACACCCAGAAAGCACATGTCCTGAGAGGGTACTAGACTGGACTTTATTTCGTTCACAGAATACCCCAGGCATCTTAGCACTGCTATCACATATTCCAAATGTTGAAGAAGCTCTTCCCTTCCTTGAGCCAGAATCAGGCAGTCGTCCAAATAAGGATAGATCTGTATTCCTTTTAGCCTGAAGAAAGCTATCACTGGAGCCAGAACTTTCGTGAACACTCTGGGCAGTAGATAAGCCAAAGGGCAATGCAGAGAACTGATAGTGAGAAGTCCCAGCTCGAAAACGCAGATATTTCCTGCAACTTAGTCTGATAGGAACATGAAGGTAAGCCTCCTTGAGATCCAAAGTTAACATCCAATGATCTTTGCCCAGCAGAGGTAAAAGCTGCTGCAACGTCAACATTTTGAACTTGGGAATGTCCAGATAAGTGTTGAGGATAGACAAATCCAAAATTGGTCTCCACGTGTTCCCCTTGTTTGGTACTAGGAACAGGCGAGAATAAAATCCTAGGCCCCTTTCTGGCATAGGAACTGGCTGTATGGCCCCTATTTGGAGTAACAGAGAAATTTGCTTGTGAGCCTCTATTCTTTGTTGAGGAGGAATGTCTGGCATGCCTTTGAAAGGAGGCAAGGTATGGAAATAAAACCTGTAACCGTGATGTATGATATCCAGTACCATCTGTCTTGGGTGATCAAACTCCAATTTTCTTTGAAAAGTGCCAACCTTCCTCCCAAAGGTGCTGCCAGGCGAGAAGGTTCTGGCAGCTGAAAAGGTAGGTCATTGGGTCTGTTTACGAAAGGACTGACCCCTGCCCTCACCCAAAGACTGTGCAGGAGAACTCCCTGTTCTAGGCCTGAAAGAGCCCTGACCTCTGCCCCTGCCACGTCTAGATCTACCCCTAGACTGGGAATCATAAGAAGGATACGTCCACCCTTTAGTAGGCCAATTTCTACTAAACTTTGGAGGCTGAACCTGCAAAAAATCTTTAACAGTCTGCATAGACTTAGCCTTGTCTTCCATTTTCTTTAAAACTGCCTCAACAGGAGAACCAAACAAGACATCAGATTGCAAGGGGCATCCAAAATCCTAGTTTTAACATGGTCAGATAAATTTTGATCCCTCAGCCAGGCATGCCTGAAGAACTGACCCAGTGGCAGCCACCCTAGACGAGGCCTGTACAGCATCAAAACCACATTGCAAAGAATGCTTACCCACCTGTTCAGAAACATGCACTAAATCTTGTAACTCTTTACAATCAATACCTTCCAAAGCATCAACCTTAGATTTCAACTGTGAAAGGAGATAATTTTGATATTTCAACATGTGAAACTGGCAATTCAAAGCTCTCATGGCTAGAGTGGAAGAAGTATAAACTTTCTTTCCCCATCTATCCAAGGCCCTGGCCTCTTTATCTGGCGGAACCGGATTCTTGACAACAGAAGCCTTAACACCCTTAGGCCCCTGGCTAACAGTTTCTGGGTCTGCCCTAGGACCCTTACAAAGATACTTATGAGCTTCAGGCAGCCTGTAATACCTATCCGGTTTAACAGGAGCAGGAGGCAAAGAATCAGGATTAAGAGAAGCCTCTGCAAACACATCTTCCACCACATTCAGAACAGGAGGTATAGCTAAAGGCCTATGCTGGGGTAAAACAAAAATTCCCTAAGCCTTTTCCTGGAATCAGAGAAATCCTGACCTTCCCATTTAAAATGCTCTCTCATGGAGTGAAGGGTCTCTGAAAAGAAAAATCCTCAGGAGGAGAAGCAGAAGGAGTAGAATCATCCACATCAGAATCAGAATAATGAGAATACTCCTGCAAGTCTTCAGCCGAAGACTCAGACACATCCGAAGCCTGCTCATAATCCCCAACACAGGTTCCATCCTAGGCCTCTTATCAGGAGGGGCATAGAGCCTCTAATTAAAGTAATTAAATCTTCTGCCATTTTAAGCATGTGCTTCTTGGGCACAGAACCTGAAGAACTAGGAGGGACACCCACAGAAGCAAAACTAGACCTGCCTCTAGGAGAAGCCTTGGAAGCAGAAAGAGAGGGCCTAGACACCTTAGGAAGGGAGGGAGTACAGTTATCTGAGAAGCCCCTACAGCCTGACCTGCCTCCTGGGAGGCCACATCCTGTAAAACAAAGTTTCTCCCTGGGACTCCAGAGAGGCCTCCGTCGGAACCACCGGTTCCACTGACGCTCTAAAGAACCGGCGTCCGGTTCGGACGACTCCTCTAACCTAGGTTTAACTGCCTTGTCCTTGCGCTTCTTTGAGGAAGCGGCGTCGGAGCATCCGGCGGCATATTGTAATTGCACCTCTTCCCAAAGACCAACCTGGCACAATCCAACCTTCGCTTTATAGTGCGTTTATTGAACCTAGCACAAAGCGACACAAACGTCGTGCTCAGGTCCCAAACAAGGTATACACAAATTATGGTAATCCCTATGCGGTATCTGTTGCCCACAAGAAATACAGTTATTTACTTTTCTGACATCCGGTAAACCACTGAGGCAAGAAAAACAAAATATTCCCCAACGGGTACTTAACCAACTCTGACTTGGTCTGAAACTCGAATTTGAAATATTTCAGAACGCCGAACGGCACTTGCAACACTGCTTCTGCATCGGACCATGCGGCAAAAAAGACTGAGGATATGACGTCGGTCATGCGCATTTGTACCCTGACGTTCTGATGTCAGTCAAATGCACCTTGACCGACGTCAGCCTTATACTCTGATATTCGGGCCGACCGAGGGACAGCGGACTACCCAAGTGTTAGGACTGCAGCAATGTGAGATGAAGAACATCTGGCTTTCTGAACATCATCTGATCCTAAATCCCAAAAAAAACTAAAATGCTGTTATTTTCACCAACACGTAGGTCTACCGCTTTCACCTTTACCATAAAATCAAATGATGGCACAATAATCTCCCCTGACCCCTCTACAAAACTGTTAGGTGTCATCATAGACAATAATCTAAAATTTGACCTACATGTTAACCAAACTATCAAAACCATCAATAAAAAACTAGGGTCACTTTACAGAATAAAAGCCTTCCTAACCCCTCTAGCTAAAATTGCCATAGCTTGCTCTCACCTTCTTTCAACCCTTCTGTATGCATCCCCTCTACTCTCGAATTTAAACAAGACTTTCCTTAACAAACTCTCAATTTGCTACAACCACATTGCCAGGTTTGCCACTGGGCTGCCTTTTAGGACACATCATTGCATCAATCTAAATCAGCTTGGGTGGCTTGAACTACCCAGCCTAATCCAGTATAACCAACTGATTATGGCCTATAAAATCCTCTATAATCCGGACAATACTCCTGCACTTAAAAATATTATCACACCCTATAACAATCCTAGACCGTTTCGATCCTCTAACAAACTACTAATTCAGACTAGCAAAATTAATAACACAGCTGGTGATTCTCTCTTTGTAAACTCTGTAAGTAGATCCCGGAACTGTCTTCCAGCTGATATTACCTTACTTTCCACCTTAGGTCAATTTAAAACTAGACTCAAACAACATTTGTCACTTAACTGGCTATGTCAATGTATCAAGCCTGGCTAACTCTCTAGAATGTGTAAAAATCTGTTAACCAGTTTACTGTGTAATTTAATTTAATCCTGACTTGCGCTCAGGATTAACTGTAACCTGTGGAACTTGTTTAACTTGCTTACTTATGTAATCTCTGTAAATAGTCTGTTTGTAATATGTAATGCTGGTATTATATAATGCTTTATCTGCTTACCCTTGCAGCTTTTCTCCGCTGAAAATAGACATGCATCCAGTCGGACTATCCCGGTCAACAAATGTAAAATAAAATAAAATAAAAAATAAAAAAATCCCACACCTTCGGGTTAGTGGTACAGCATGAGGCCTTGGAGACCATGCAAGTGCAACTAACATTGGGCAAAGCTGCTTATCAGATTGTAGTCTGCTATAGATCACCTACCTTGTCGCAGGAACCTCACTCAGTATTCCTGAGAACTTTGGAAAATATAAAGGTCCTATCAAACACCATTGAAGTGGAAGCAAGGTTAAGAAGGGAGGTGATGATTAGTGATCAGCAGTATGGTTTCATGCCAGGAAAGAGCACTACAGATGCAATGTTTGCTCTGAGAGTGTTGATGGAGAAATACAGAGAAGGTCAGAAGGAGTTGCATTGCGTCTTTGTAGACTTGGAGAAAGCATATGACAGGGTGCCTAGAGAAGAGTTGTGGTATTGTATGAGGAAGTCGGGAGTGGCAGAGAAATGCGTAAGAGTGGTACAGGATATGCGAGGGTAGTGTGACAGTGGTGAGGACTGCAGTGGGAGTGACAGATCCGTTTAAGGTGGAGGTGGGATTACATCAAGGATCAGCTCTGAGTCCTTTCTTATTTGCAGTGGTGATGGACAGGTTGACAGATGAGATCAGACAGGAGGCCCGTGGACTATGATGTTTGCAGATGACATTATGATCTGTAGTGAGAGTAGGAATCAGGTTGAGGAGACTCTGGAGAGGTGGAGATATGCTCTAGAGCAGAGGAATGAGGGTCAGCAGGGCTAAGACAGAATATATGTGTGTAAATGAGAGGGAGGGTAGAGGAATGGTGAGGATGCAGGGAGTAGAGTTGGTAAAGGTGGACAGTTTAAGTACTTGGGATCAACAGTTCAGAGTAATGGTGAATGTGGAAGAGGTGAAGAAGAGAGTACAGGCAGGGTGGAATGGGTGGAGAAGAGTGTCAGGAGTGATTTGTGACAGACGGGTATCCGTAAGAGTGAAAGGGAAGGTCTACAAGAGTGTAGTGAGACCAGCTATGTTACATGGGTTGAGACAGTGGCATTGACAAAAGGCAGGAGTCAGAGCTGGATGTGGCAGAGTTAAAGATGTTAAGATTTGCAATCGGTGTGACTAGGATGGATAGGATTAGGAATCGGTATATTAGAGGGTCAGCTCATGTTGGACAGTTTGCAGACAAAGCAAGAGAGACGAGATTGCGTTGGTTTGGACATGTGCTGAGGAGGGATGATGGGTATATTGGGAAAAAGATGCTAAGGATGGAGCTGCCAGGTAAGAGGAATAGAGGAAGGCCTAAGATAAGGTTTATGGACGTGGTGAGAGAGGACATGCAGGCGGTTGGTGTGACAGAGCAAGATGCAGAGGATAGGAAGAAATGGAAAGAGATGATCCGCTGTGGCGACCCCTAACGGGAAAAGCCGAAAGAGAATGATGATCAAACACCATTATATGAGGAGATTACAACTACCCAAACAGTGAGTGGGAGAATTACTCGTGTACAACGTCCTTTGCCCAATGTTTCCTAGAGTTTAAAAACTCAAATGTCCTGCAACAGCTGGTCACCACGCCCACTAGAGGTGACAACATACTGGATCTGATCATCACCAACATGGGGTACCAGTGTTCCACAACAGATAAACTCCCTTGTTGGTAATATCAGATCATAAAGTAATCACACTGGACATCCACATCCCACCCCCACCACCCCCAGTCTTGGAAACCGCTGTGAAGACAATTTCAAAAGCAAACTGCACACTTCCCAAGACTAAAGAGGAAAATTCCAAAGCCACCTTGTTATAGGATAATGCTATACAATCTGCCGAATCATATACAAGTGCATTCTATGAGCATCTATAGGGATGCATGGATCAAGACATCCCAAATAAAACCAAGATGCACTCCTCTAAAAATAAGAAACCAATCCGGTGGTCGTCGCCCATAAATAAGTTATACAACAGAACGAACACATGATAGAGCAAACTTCACAAAAGGAAAGGCATCACTGATCATTATTAGGAAGACACAATGATCGCTCATAAAATAATCCAAGGCCAGTTTCTAAAGACAAATTGCCAAGGAATGTAAGAATAACAACCACAAAGCCTTTGTTAGCTATACCAAACATTTAGGTGGCAACTTCCAAATATGCTGTCAGCTACTGAAAAATGGCACGAAATACACTGAACCAACTTACATTGCCTACATCCTGGGGGACAAGTTCAGTGCAAACCCCCACATCACCCCCAAAAGGGCCTGTGTCCATCCCAGAAGAATGCAGAGCCCCAGACTTCATGGACATGCAGGTAAAGACAGCCCTCTCCAAAGCTAAGAACACAGCATCAATGGGGACTGGATGGTGTCCCAGGCTGCGTCTTACACCAGCCCCAAAAGGAACTACACCCTCACCTACATTCACTGTCCAGACTCAACCTTACCACAGGCTATGTGCCCAAAGAATGGCATACACCAACAGTCATCCAGCTCCACAAAGGGGGTGCCACAACAGAACCTGGAAACCATTGCCCTATAGGTCTACTCAGCCTGATCTGTAAAGCTATGGAGCAAATTATCATGGAACCCATAAACAGAGACATTGGGGACCTCCAGACACTGGACTCTACTCAACCTGGTATTTTTAAAGGCAGATCCTGCCTCCTAAACCTAGTTGACTTACTTGAAACCGTTACCAAGCACATAGATGGAGGTGAAAGTAGTCCACACAGCCCACCTGGACGTCACTAAGGACTTTCAACACCATTCCCCACTCTGTCATCATGGACAAGCTTACCAGCTTGAACATTAACAGCTATGTCACAGGATGGGTGGCCAATTGGATCACAGATCAAACACACATGTTCAGAGTTGCGGGTGCCATGGCCGACTCTAAACCAGTCACAAATAGCATCCCACAGGTCTTGGTCCTGGGACCCCACCTGTTCAGTAGATACTGCTCAGAGGTACAGGCAAGCACGGGAGGAGTATGGCTGAACAAGTTTGCAGATGACTGCTAACTGTGGTCCATAATCGACTCTACGGCTGACACAGACATCCTCCAGAAGGGTCTTACAGAGACCGATACCTGGTGTCAAAACAATGCCCTCAAGCAGAATGCCAAAGAATGCATAGTCATCCCCTTTGGATAAAACAAAGTGCACACAAATTACCACATAGGTGGTAATCCAGTATGTACAGAGAAAGTAATTATGGCCCTGGGGACCCAGGTAAATAGTAAACTCTCCTTTGATGATCACATAGCTAAAGTGTTTAGAAATTCCTTCCATGTAGCCCACCTAATGTCACCTAATGTAACCCACTTTGTCTAGTCTGATGATGTCACCATCCTACAAATATACCTGTGGAAAGGAGAACTCACAGTAATGTGTATAGCATGTCATGTAAATGCGTACTCCTCTAGTATCATAAAGTAGTTAGGTAGGGGTTTGAATCCTGCACTTGACAAGTGTGTGTGTTTGTGTGTGATCTCCTTGGAGAGGAGCAACCTTTTTGGAGATTACTAAAACATCTGAAAAGTAGTACACTCATCTTTGTCAAGTCTGATGATGTCACCATGCTACAAATATACCTGTGGAAAAGAGAACTCCCAGTAATGTGTATAGCGCGTCGTGTTAATGCGTACTCCTCTAGTATCATAAAGTAGTTAGGCAGGGGTTTGAATCCTGCACTTGACAACTGTGTGTGTGTGTGTGTGTGTGTGTGTGATCTCCTTGGAGAGGAGCAACCTTTTTGGAGACTACTAAAACACCTTAAAAGTGGTATACTTATCTTTGTCAAGTCTGATGATGTCACCATACTACAAATATACCTGTGAAAAAGAGAACTCCCAGTAATGTGTATAGCGTGTTGTGTTAATACGTACTCCTCTAGTATCATAAAGTAGTTAGGTAGGGGTTTGAATCCTGCACTTGACAAGTGTGTGTTTGTGTGTGATCTCCTTGGAGAGGAGCAACCTTTTTGGAGACTACTAAAACACCTTAAAAGTGGTATACTTATCTTTGTCAAGTCTGATGATATCACCATGCTACAAATATACCTGTGGAAAAGAGAACTCCCAGTAATGTGTATAGCATGCTGTGTTAATGCGTACTCCTCTAGTATCATAAATTAGTTAGTTAGGGGTTTGAATCCTGTACTTGGTGAGTGTGTGTGCTCTATTTGTGTGACACTGTTGGTCAATGTGTTGTGGGTTTTGCTTTTACTACTGTATGACATATCACTATGACAATATTATGTGCATTGCACATGTCAGGTAGCTATGTGGCAAATACATATACGTACATGTGACCTCAATTATTTCATAGGTGGGAACCCTGCTTTCTCCATGAACACATCTGTTATCTTTGCCAGAGTGTGCTGCCGCTTTCCAGACCTGTATGCTTGTGACAAGCCCAGCGACTGCAGTGATCCCTGGCCTAGGTCATCTGTGTCACACACATTCATTACAGTTTCTATTGAATAGTGTGAGTGAGGGTTTATGCCTGAGGTATATTTCAGACCTGTTCAAATGCAGCAAAGTCTGTCAATGATGGCTATTCATTATAGGTGTACAACAACCTTTGTGGATATGCATGCAGAGCCCTTATTGCTTATGTGATCCACCGAGGGATTTCAAAATACCTTTGGAAATGTGATTACCAAAGGAGAGATGATGTAACACTTGGCTGTATGTACACATCGGTACCTGTTCAACATGTTGGGGACTACTACCTATGTGGTACTGTGGGGATACTACGTTTTGTAAAAGTGTATGACTATGCTTTAGTTGGCTTATAGCTTTACAGCATGGGTTTGACAACAGGTATATGTCTGTATGATACCCTTGTGTAGGATGCGTGTGTCATCTGGAGAATGCATTATAGACCACAGTATGCATTTCCAGACTTGGACGGACATATCCCTACTGTGTTTGCTTGTACTTAAGAAAGCTATATGCCAAACAGGAGTGGTCCCAGGAATGGGTGCAGGTGAATACCACTGGTTACTGGCATAGTATAGTACCTGAAAGATCCAAATGTTACTGTGTGTCCTACATCTATGTGTCAGTTGTCAAGACATCATCTAACGATTGTTTATGGTCAAGCTGTTGAGGTTATGTATACTACCAGAATCCGAATGCAAACCAATGACAGATAGTAACAGCATCACCCACAGCACGGTGTCAAACCATGTCATACACACGTGTACCCACATTCCAAAATGTGTGTAGTACAATGCATACTGGCTGCCAATAGAAACTATGTAGTGTTAACACTGTGTAATACAGGGCATGTCACCCTGCTCATGTGTCCACTATGCACGTACATGCAGACAGTGCACCTCCACCATGTTCACAAATGTACACCTGCAAATCTGTGCTGCACACATCCCACACGTACTGTCCACTCTCTAACACATGCTGCCAATACTACACACATCAGCCAAGTGGCACATGGGCGGACAATACACTATTGGAATTAACACTGGTGTAAACAATACTACATCGACAATCATAGCTTTAATGCATCATGCCTGCTCAGCTACACCTTCAAGGATATCATTACACTTTACTGTTGACAACATGCTAACATTGCTATACTGCTATAAAGTCACCCTGTGCACCAGCACCAGGTTAGCCTGTTCCTGCATCAATGTTACAGATGACAGGAGGTGGCACATGTTTCATCATATGCACAGGGTGTGTTGTTGGTTTGTCAGAGGCCTACATTGAGCCACACAATCGACGTGTGTGTGTGTGTGTGTGTGTGTGTGTGTGTGTGTGTGTGTGTGTGTGTGTGTGTGTGTGTGTGAGGGCCAAGAGTACTGCTATGGGCCAATGCTGATGTAATGTATGCGGGTATGTGTTAGCCCTAGGTGTCTGGTTTATGTGCGTGTGTGTCTGCATGCACACAGTTCCACCATGTGGCTGCCATATACGGGGATTTGTGGGACAGCCACAGACTGTATCTGTCAAGCTTTACAGATCACCATCTCTGGCCACGGATACGATACCTGTGCCTGGCAGGGGTGCTACTGACAGTATCAGGTACTAAGCCAGACTGGGTACTATCCTCAGAGGTAGACAGATGTAACTGGACCCAGGTCCCTGCTGGGACTGGCCAGAGCCACGTGCACGTGGTCTTTTAGGATGGTCTATGGACAGGCCACCCCCAACTTTGCTGGGGCTGGTACTGGCACTACAGGAGTGGCTGTGACTTGAGGGATGTCCACGGCAACTGCCAGCTGCTGATGTTGCTGGCATATGTCCACGTCGACATCTCAACCATCCTGCACTGTCCTGACACATGGACATGACATTGCAGAGGACATCTAATGTCTCACCCCAACGTCTATCAGTGACCTCAATGTAATTACAGATGCCTAAACACCCAAAAATGCATTAATCTCATTGTAATTTACATTCCACCTGGGAATAATTCAGAAAACCTTGAGCAAACGCTCAGCTGGTTAGCCTCCAATTACCCTCAAGAAGCCATAGTACTAGGCGATTTCAACATCAACTGGTCCCACTACTCCTCACTCATAAACCCCCACTCCATTAACTTATATGGTTTCTCCCAAAATATTTCATCTCCAACCAGAATTGGCAATGCTCAGCAAAAAGAGAGCATCATTGACTGGATTCTTACCAACAAAGACACACACAACTATACCACAGGGACCCTTCCCAATGACCTCAGTGACCACCTTATAACTTATATACTAAAACATAAGTGCCCACCTACTAACCCTCCCTCTTATAGACTTGTCAGGAACAAGAAGAAATTTGTCCCAAAACTATTCCTTGCAGAACTCAAATCCTGTAATTGGTCCATCCTAAAAACTCTACCCCTAGAAGAGAGTGTGACCTACTTTAATGACACATTCCTGAAGATACTCGACTCTCACGCCCCAAACCGACTAATCAGAACCAAGGATCGGATAGCACCTTGGCTTACTAATGAAACTAAATCTAAAATTAAACTTCGTAACCAAGCCTGGGATAAATGGAGAGCTACCAAAACTCCACAAGATCGCATCAAGTTTCAACAGCTTAGAAACACTACTAAAACAGCCACTACTCAAGATAAAAAACAGTATTTCTGTCATCTCCAGGATAAACACCAGAATAACCCAAAGAAATTCTGGGCTGGATTTAACAACCTCCTCCATCCAGGTAAATCTACTACCCCCACTCCGGAGAAACTCATTGGGAAAGAACCAGAGAAAATAGCCAATGCTTTTAACTCTTTTTTTATCGAGACCATTCAGGCCCTAGCCAGTCAGCTTACCACTACCTCCTTACCTGTAACTCATACTAAAGACCCAGCTCACCCATCCTTTAACTTACAACCTGTACCTACCTCCTATATACGCACCCTCTTAAAAAAACTAAAACCAACCACCCTAGCGGCCGACCAGCTCCCAGCGGAATACCTTCAAATAGCGTCAGATGCCATTGCCTATCCCATATCAATCTTGATTAACAGAACTATAACTGAAACTACCATTCCCTCTATTTGGAAAATCTCATATATCATCCCTCTTCACAAAGGAGGAACCTCCACGGAAACTTCCAACTAACCCATAGCAATTTTGTCACCAATAGCTAAGGTCATGGAACGGTGTGTTCACAAACAACTCCTTCACTACCTCACCCTTAACAGTCTTTTGTCCTATACCCAACACGGATTTCGCCCCCATCATAGTACTACCACTGCCCTCCTCTCCTTTGTTGACTCTATCAATAACAACCGTAATAATAAATTAATATCCTCTGCTCTCTTTCTTGACCTATCGAAGGCCTTCGACATGGTTAATCACCAGCATCTACTTCACACCCTGGAAACCCTACATCTTGATAACCCAGCCATAAGCTGGTTTAATGCCTACCTCTCTGGCAGGCAACAAGCTGTCCAATGGCAAAACAGGCTATCGGACCTACTTCCAAACACCATTGGTGTTCCTCAGGGCTCTATACTTGGTCCTCTTCTTTTCTCCGTCTTCATAAATGATCTTCACTCAGTCATCCCCAAAAATACCTGCATTCAATATGCAGATGACTCCACCTTAATCTGTTCTGGCCTCCTCCTCCTGAAACTTCAAGCAATGACCCAAAACTGTTTTACTATAGTTGAAGAATGGTTCTCTGAACTGAAACTAATACTTAATCCAACTAAAACCAAATTATTACTATTTTTCCCTCTGCAAATACTCCCCTTGGAAAAGAACCTCCAAATGCTGACAACACGTTCCATGTGGTATCCACAAATGGTACCATCATAGAGTCTGTCTCTCATACCAAACTACTAGGTGTGACTATTGATCACAAGCTGAAATTTGATATTCACATTAACCTAACCATTAAGTCCGTAAACAAGAAACTCGGCTCTATGTATAGAATAAAGAATTTCTTAACCCCTTTTACCAAACTAACCATTGCTCGCACTCATCTCCTCTCCACCCTCCTTTACTCCTCCCCAGTACTTTCGTTCCTCAATAAGCATGAGCTCAACAAACTATCTGTTGCCTACAATCACATAGCCAGATTTGTAACAGGAACACCATATCGTACTCACCATTGCCTCAACCTAATGACACTCGGTTGGTTAGAACTGCCAAATCTTCTCAAACTCAACCAACTCACTGAAGCTTTTAAAATAATCACCCAACCGGATAGAACCCCCTCACTGAGTAAAATACTGACTCCCTACTCCAACCTAAAATCCCTCCGGTTGTCAAACTGTGTCCAGGTACTAACCATTAAATCTAATAACTCAGGAGGTGATGCTCTCTATGCCAACTCCATCGGAAAGCTCTGGAATTCCCTACCAAATAACCTAAGACTCATGACCTCGATTAATCAATTCAAAAATCACCTTAAAGAATTCTTCAAGTCTCACTGGTCATGTCCATGTCCTAAACCAGACTAATCTCAAATGTCTCATTCCACCTTTGTCTCTTCCCTATCCCAGAGTTTACTAACTTAACCTCTCGGACCACAATTTAATCTATGTTCAAGATTATCTATACAATTCTGTGATGTTATTTAACCAATATGTAAGTGCATTGTTTTCTTTATCTATTTGTCTCTATGTTATGCTATTTACTTTTCACATTTAAATGTATTGTGTTTTTTTTCTTTTTTGTTTGGAGCTTTTCTCCCCGGGCCTCTACTGAAAATGGATATGTATCCAGCTAGACTAGCCCGGTCAACAAATGTAAAATAAATAAAATAATAAAAAATAAATAAATAAAATGGTACCTGCTAGGTCATGGATACTGTCATTTAACGCAGTGTTATGTGCTCTCTGTGCCCTTAGTCCCTGTCTGGTGTACCGTTCCATACGTGCCTGTGCCTCCATGACAGCCTGGAACATGCGTGAGGTTGTAAGACCTGTGGCACACCTGCCAGGGGCATGATGACCAGCAGTGCTCCGACAAGAACTCCTGGACATCTGCCTATGTGGTACTGTTCCAGACATCTGGGTATGGCTGCTGTGTCGGGATACATGTGCCATAGATACCACACTGTCCTGGCCAATGCCAACTGTACACTGTCCCTCAGCTAAGGGCACTGGTGATGGATGTATTGGCAGTATGACCGTGTGCATGGATGGGGTGGACACTTGTGTACTGTTGATTGGTGGCCCAATGACAGACCCTGGCAAACATGCCTGTACCCCAACACACCTATCCTCATTATCAATATTTGTGTCAGTGACATCAGGTTCCCTGCTGCACTGAATCAGCCTAACCTCAGCACCTGTGAGAGGAAGACAGGAAACACACTTTACAAAGTGTACATGATGTCGGAACACATGCACACAAATACACTCCTCACTAAAGCAGACACACACACACACACACACCACCAGCAATCCAGAACATACTCAATAGTGGTTGATGGCGGGGTACAGTATCACAAACCAAACAGTCATATCACACATGTCAGCATGCAGGATGTGTGTTGCTCAACAGCATGCAGTGCCAGTGCTGACAGTCCTTGCTAATAACAGTATACATGGCTTTGATGCATGTGTGTTGCTGTTCAGTGATTGGCCTCACCCTGGAACGCAATGTGTACATGGACACAACATTGCTGTGCAAGTATTAAAAGCTCTTCAATGTCCTGTACATCATCACTCACAGGTATACATACCATGGCTGGATGTGTATCTGTGTGTCACATAGATATCCATTTCTGATTAGAGTGTCTGTGTCTTTAGCAGATGATCATGGACACAGATTTAGCTCATGCATGCTATGTATACACACAGGATGAGTGGTGCATGTATACCTGATGGAATACCATTGCTCAACATAGCATTGTACAGTGGTTATGGTGAGTGTAGAACATATTGTGGACATGCCAGTGCCAGCCATGACATGGCATGCTACAACACAACTGCAACATTAAACATCACACATACCCAAATGTGTGTCATGTGACCTATACACTCAATAGCATTACAAGACATATATGTGTCACTTTGTGCAAATGGTGATTGCTATGCATATTGTGTATAGGTGCATATGTTTGCACACACACAACATTGAGGTGTATAGCAATGAATGCTATGTGTAGTACTGTGGTTACTGTAACTGGATGGGGTGTAGTACCATGAGCCATCATCATGCAGCATCATGTGGTCACTCAAGGCTACTAATGTGTGCCAGACCAGCATCTATCATGCTGTACCTGAACTGCAGTACCGTGGCTACATTCACTATTTCACAGCCAGTTGTTACATGGGTTTGTAAGGTGCCCAATAGGGAGCATTGCCTAACATGAATGTGTTGTGTGTTGAAGAGTGTCGCACCACCCCATGATAGGCCTCTACCCCTCAGGGATATTATGAGTGCTGTGTGGATGACATTTGGGATACTGGAGTGTGACCTTACAGCGGGTGTCTGAATACGCCATGTGTAGCACATTAACGTATACTGAGTATGACAAAGTTGTGTATGTTGTGTGCATGTGTATCAACTCTGCCTATCCAATGTCCACTACAGTGTAGCCACAATTGTTTGGGATGTGTATTGCATGTGTTTGAGGCAGCTACTCACGTTACTGAGATGTGCATAGTCTCACAGCAAACATGCACAGCACGCATTATGCGTAGGTGTGTTACATGTGTACATGGCCTACACCTCACCTATGACATGCATATTTTATTTGCAATATTAAATGTAGAACACACTCACCAGCATGGGTCTGCTGCCTTGCTGTCACACCAGAGGGACCTACAAGGATATGAGACAGTTTGTCAGTGGCAACAACTGTGACATTGCTACTGTGGGTTTGCAATCTTACAGTAGTACAACGGTTGACAGTCACAGGCCTACAGATTATGTGCCAAATTATCAGTATTGCACAACACCAGGCTCCACATCTTCTAACTACACAGTACACATCTCACATATGCATGATCTACCAATCGAGATAACAGTAGTCTACAGATATGCCATGTTACCTGCATGCTCCGTGTGAACTTGCTGGGTGGCTCCAGCCTCCATGATGATACATGTGTACTGTTGTTGTTGTTGGCCAGGAGCCACCAGGCTCAGGAGCAGCTCCTCCACTCTGGTGAGGGGGGATGGATGGTAACCCCACCACCTGTGGCAAGCTGTTGTCTACGGACATCAGACGCATGCTGCAGGACATGTCTAAGTAAATTACTGCAGTGATAGCGTACCTGCTCATATATCCGGTTATGCATGCCTATGTCATTTACCTTACAGACAACATCTTGCCACAGTGCAGTCTGCTCATGCTGGTCCTGGCTGGTTCTTGAGAAAAGCAGGGTGTAGTGCTGAACCAGACTGGTTGTTATTACTTCATCCTCAGCTAGACTATAGGTAGGGTTGCAATGGTGGGCCATGACCCTGGAAGACAATGAAACAATATGTGTGAGCAAGTCATGTGGCATAAAAGTACAGATACCACTGAACTGCCATATATAGCAACCTATTGGCTGTCAGAGGATACACACTATCAATACCACATATCAGTGCTCAACCCACAACTGCCTGACAGTACCTGGCAAGCTCTATATATTAAATCCATGTTCTGCACAGCAACAAAGAGAAACCAGTATGTAAGATTATACAACAGTACATGGCACACTGTATGCAACACAATGCACCACTCACCACCTACCTGCAGAAGGTATATATCAAGCTAATGCATAAAGAAATATGTCATCCATTGCAATGATTGTAAAGTCCAGTTACAGTATTACCAGTATACCACACTAGTTGTTGATGGCAAACCTCTGCCTAACATATATGCACATTTGTGAATATAGGTGGCATACTGCTGTACTAGACTATCCATGTTGCTATATATGCACTTATACCCTGTAACACACATATGATTGAGGGCATGTTACAGGCATACCCACACACACATCAGACATACATACAAGACACAAAGGTATGGCAACCCAGATGAGCTTTACCTGTGTACCATACAGTACTGTGCGTCACTACTTGCAAAACCTTATGTCTGAGGTATGTAATCTGTGAGGACTACAGGGAACACACAAAACAGTGGTTCCAAGCAATGTGAACATACACCATACTGTGCTGTTTAGGCCTACAGCTTCAGGTAGTACTACAGTTCATACGGGATTTGGATTCACCAGCAGTACCAATCAATAAGCATACATGTACTGCTTTAGCCTACAATGGCACAGCCCAGTCAACACCAAGGGACTATGTCAGACCATATGCCATACTGCTTTTTCTGCATAGCAATAGCATACACATCTTTTGCTAGGATCAGAGCTAGGACACAAAATACCATGATAGAAACCGTTTCCTCTAAGCTATCACACGTATACACAACTTTGACACATTCACCAACACATTCACCATCACACTCAGTCAACCTCACATAGCAATTATTGCAACATGTACATGTGGGTGTATATCGGTTCATAGGTAGGTAATAGGCTATTGGCCCTAGGGCCTATAGAAGCCTAGCCATACGGTACCTTGGCCTTTGACACCCATGTAATTTAATTTCATGTGCCCCTGTCAAGCAGAGCCACAGAGGTGATTCCCGGGGTGTATTTCCTATCTCCCATCCAATCAACAGGATTATTCATGATGACTGCTAATGAGGAGCTTTGTTTGCTATTGATAGGTAGTTTGTTCCAGAGTATGGGATGACTCTGAGATAGGAATCTATCCCTCCAGCATGTTCTGTTTATTGAGGTGACAAGGTTTAGGTCCCTAGAGAGTGTAGCTTGTAGATCTGTTTACGTGGAGCATGTCCAACAGCTCTGGGTTTCACATAGCTTTGTATGTTAGGCAGAGGTCATCTCTGCATAGGCGGTATGCGACACAGTCTAGCTGTGGTTTTGTAATACACTTTGTGAGGTATGTCTGTGGCCTTTCCAGTTGCTGTAGATGTCTTGTGAGGTACATACCAAAAGGGGCATTGTACTCTATAATGGGTTTTATGAGTGGTGAGTAGAGGGGAACACTGACCTCTTTTTTCCCTGGATGACACACCTTTTGTGATGAGGTGTGCCACATAGACAGATTACATGACTAGTGTGGCATTGTGATGATCAATGGGGAGACTACTGTCCACCTGTGTCCCATGGTCTCTTATCATACTTTCGGTATTAAGTAGACTATCACCTATGTGGTAGTTCATGGGTACAGAGTTTTTACCAAAAGGGAAGCCAATGCATTTTCGACATTGAGCTTGAGGCCATGGCTTTGTCACCAGGCATCTGTCGCAGGAAATATGACCCTGTCTCTCTCTCTCTCTCTCTCTCTATATATATATATATATATATATATATATATATATATATATATATATATATATATATATATATATATATATATATATATATATATATATAGACATACATATAAACATCCATTGGTGTACATATAGATATACATATAGGCACATATACAGTCCACCTTTCAATTATGCGAAGGTTGTGAGGTATACAGTTGTGTAATAATATTGCACAGTCTTGTGCAGAATGTACTGAAGATGTTCTCAGCCCATGTAGCTTTAGCAGGCCTCACTGGCTGCAACACTGCAAACCTAACAAATCATACCCACAGTGTTTAACCACAACATGTCATATACCAGCACTGTATGCTGTCTTGTTTGCCACACACTACAACCTACATAGAAATATGCACATAACAACCTTCACCAACATATATATGTCCACCCTTCACAAACAGTTGCAGTATGTCCCTTGCTCTATGCACATGTACAGATGCTAATACATCTGACACAGAAATATCTCTCCATATGTGTGTGCCATACACACACAAGGTCCGCACTGTTGTAAGTCCCTGGACCTCACGGTTGACCTGTTGGGCCTTGCTGCAACATGAACAGGTGTCACATGTGAGCACACAGTAATATTAGAGAGTGTATATATAGCTGCAAATGTTAGATTAGCATATCAGCCTGGTACAGCAGTTGCCAATGCTAAGCTACACGCTAATATGACTATCATGCATGTCTTACTCTGTCACATCCATGTTTATATAGCTGTATGCGCTACTCCCCCAAACAGCCATTGTACACACTATTGTACAGAACACAGATAACATGGATCAGATGTTTGACATGTAATGCTGAGCTACATATGTCACAGTTATGTCCCACTGCACACAGCTACACACTGATTTGTCCATGGCAGTAGTTATGCAGGGCATCTATGCATAGATGCATACTGCTGCCACATATGGATGTTTCAAAGTATGTAGAGTACTCTTCAAAAACATCTACTTCATGCCAGCAAATTCATATCTGTTACATACCTTTCCTTTGTATGTGTTTGTAGTTTTTAGTTCCGTGTGTCTTTTTTTTTTTTTCTGTTGATGTTGATGTGGGTGTGTGTCTGTCTGTCTGTCTCTCTCTCTCTCTCTCTCTCTCAATAGCTGCAATGGAATGATTGCATGTGTGGACAGCAGGTACAGCCTGCTTTTATAGGTATCTGTACATTTGCATGTGATGGCCTCTGCACCAATTGGTGGCCACCATTTGGTAATTGCATGCAGTCTGCTGTGTGGTAATTGCAGTACTCACTGTCATAGCAACCCAATGCTATAAATTGCTAAGTCAGGTAGGCATAGCCCTTTCAGCTTTCCAAAGTGGGGCCCATGCTTGTTTGCTGTGGACACCGTTGTTTAAGTCAGAAGGTTGGTATACTTGTTATATCTGAAGCTAGGGGTGTAGCCAGTGATTTAAATGTTATACTCAGACCTGAATGTTGCCACTTCCAGTACACAGTTGTCAGTGTAGAACCGTACTCACCCCTACAAATGCTAACACAAGATACACGGGAGTATGTAGTTTCTTTTCTACTTATACAATTAACTGCCATACATAAGTAGTTATTGAGATGTATTCATTTGGCACATGAACTGTTTGTGAACTGCTATACTGTGAATATTAACGTACTCACTTCTGCACAGTTTGTGCTTTTTTTATTGTTGACATAAGCACAGGATGCTCAAGAAAACTGGACAATTCCAGTACTGAGTATGCCTACCTACATCCTTGGTGGACCCTGAACACACAGGTATATTGTACATTTGGGTTGGGATTGTCCTGCTATGATACTGTGTGGGGGTTGTAAAGTGCTGCTGTAACATTATTTACTGCTAGAATGGCTGATTCTCTTATCACAGTCATGTAATGCAATTCAACAACTGCTGGTAAAGTTCCACAGAACAGGTTTTGCATTATGGCATTCCTATCTTTCCTTTACATTCACTCAATCTGATGCATGATATATCTATTTCAGCAACAATATGCTGTATATCTACTGTGGCTTAGTGGTACTTCATGCAGTCTAGTGTGTCCAAGGTACAGGGTTCAAGACTGACAGAGGTGTTTTATTTTGCTGCTGAGCAGAACAACGGCCCTCACATGCAGGGTGACTAAGGCACTTTTAAGCAGTTGTAAGTGGGTTTGCGTGGGTTTGCACGAAGCTTAGCAATACTTAGCTAAGCACACACAAGTGCACACTCACGCAAACCTGCTAACTACTGCTTAAAAGTGGTTACTCCCACTAACCCCCGCGCTCATTTTTTTGAAAGAAAAGAAAATGGGGAGATAGGAAAGTGGTGAAAAAGGGGCACAAAGTGGGAAAGACAGTAGTGAAAACAGCTCGGGATGTGCAGGACGGGTGTAGGGAAGGTCCATAGCTGCCCATTTCTTTAACAGCAACAGCTGTGCATATGCAATAAATTTGGACGAAAAATATAAAACCTTCCACCCCTGAGAGAGGGGTGAGGACTACAAAGTATGTTGTACTGCCAATTAAATATCAGTTTATGTGCCCAGCAGACATGTGATGCAAAATGGGCAGCTATGTATGGGGCGTAATTTTTTTTGGGAGCAGATTGCCCTTTTTTTTTTCAAGTGAGAGTGGAATGTGGGGTAGGGGAAGTAGGTATATTTGGGGAGGTTGGTTGGGGAGGTAAACAGACAAGGCAAACAAGACGCATACAGGGGCGGAATATGACACATGTGGTAGGTGAACACCATTGATGGGGAAGGATGTTTGGAAATTGCAAGCCCATGAGCCCACAGATGGCAACAGTGGAACTGAGATCCCCACCAATGGGCAGTCACCACTGCACCTTCACAGCCTAGAGGGTGGCTGTGCTGAGGGCTGTGTAGGAGGGGCAGGCTCACATGTGAGTCGTGCCACTCATGCCTCAAGCTGGCATAGAGGATCAGTGACTGAACTCTTGATCTCCCAATGCACCACAGTCCGGACCGTTCGGAGGGTGACAGGTGGCCCTCCTCCGGCCACGCTTGCACAGGGGGGACGAGCCCCATCCTCTGCTGCGCTTCCACCCGATGGTAGCACAGGGCCAACAGAGGAGGAGGTCCCGGGCTGGGCACTGGACCTGCTGGTGCCAGGTGCCATCGCCAGCTGAGGTGGGACAGGTGGGTCCGCTGGGACCGGCCTTCCCATATGTTCTATGTTTAGGAGGATTTAATGACAATATGGGTTGGTAACAGCCAACAGCATTCCAAATTAGTTGTAACAGCATGCAGTAGTATTCCCATTAACCCAACACACCAGAGTTCCAACAGTTGAACAGCAAGCATAACACATGCATATATAGAACAACAGTGGACATTCCAACAGCATGCAGGATTGATTGGTGGCAACAGGCCACCAAGATTGTGGTATTTGAACAGGACACATGCATCAAAGTAAATGCAGATATTTATAAACCAATAGGACATACGTCCCAACAAATATTTTGAGATTAGACATACCCATTGAGGTGTGGAAATGCATTATGCACATACAGTAGGGTGTAAAAAGATACCTCCATTAACAACTTATATATACTTATAGTTTACACTACATTCATATTGACTGCAGGTATATATCCCCTACATGTATTACACTAGGCAATGTCCTTTAAATTGTGAAATGGGTTTTTCTAGTTCTTTATATACCTGACCTGTATCTGACATACAAACTGTCCAGGATGCAAACGTTACTGCTACGTATTTATATATTTTATTTATATTTATATATCTACATATCTGGATGTGTTCAGGTGACATTATCAGTTATATTTTAACAGCCCCCTATATTTCTAGCAGCACACTGACATTTCTGGGGAACACAATAACAAGCTACTCATGTGCCAGATTAACCTGTACATGCCGGCCATGAGCCAACAGTTGAGGACTGTATATATGCTTAAGAGCTACTGGCACTCCCTTGATCCACTTTATATGGGCCTACCCAAGTGTGGGTTGACAGCGCTTAATACAACAGTACTATTTCTAAAATGCAAGAGTACAACAACATATCGAAGAAAGTGACACAGACACACTCCAGGAATTATACCTTTATTAATTACATTACACACTTTTCTAGAGGCTCTCTCACTTATTTTATATAACAGTACATGCAGAGAAATTATTCAAGACTTATTATACCTTTATTAATGGGTTACAACACTCTTTTTCAGGCTCTCTCACTTATTTATATAACAATACATGCAGAATAATTACTAACCTGCCTGGTGGCGCAGCCTTAGCAGCCTATCTGCATAGGCTTGCTGATTAGCAGCATAGACACCTGCAGCTGTGAAGTAAATGAAGTGATATTGAGACATACCTATCCATAATATAGACTACAATAGCAATTCTTACATACTTCATTCCATGGCTACTTACTCAGTAGTTGGGCATTTTCCATCTCACGGGCCTCCTGTATCCACTGGTTCAGTCGGTCCTCCTTGCATCTCTTCAGGTCTGAGTAGTGGTGTCTGACCTGCTCACCAGTCCAAGGGACGCCTGTGGCACTGGTAAGATCATGAGCTAGACGGTTCCAGGCTTCCGCTTTGTATTCGGTGCCCTGGAATTGGCCCTGCAGGAGTTTCTCATCATGATTATGGATGAGGAGCCAAACCATTACTTTTGACTCCTTAGTGCCCCAACGTTGTGCTTGAAATCAAGAGCCCTCTCGAACACCGGCCATGCTGACTGCAGATGGGAGCTACAACCAGTTATGGCAAGTATTCCCACCTATGGAGCTTAAACATGCCTCATTTCCTGCACTTATTTGTGATTGGCTGAAAGCACACCTGCTTAGCAATGGGTAAACTTCCATTGATATGTATGTGTGTGTTGAAAGTGCATGCATCTGAAAAGCTGTCATGGCTTAGTGGTTTAGTACTCTGATTATGGTGCACAGTGTCCCGGGTTCGAGGCCTGTCATTGCTTTTTGTTTTACTACTGGCCAGACCAGCTAGAAGGTGTGGCTGTGTTTAGCTGACTTTGCTCAACTTTGCCCAACGTTGCTCTAAGTTACTCTATGGTGCTCTATGTTGCTCAACGTTGCCAGACGTTGCGCTAGTTAGCGAGGTGCGCAGCTACGCGCAAAAATGTTTTGTTTACACTAGTTGGCATGATGTGCAGCTATGCGCAAAGCCATTGCACTAGTTAAAGCAGTGCTAAGCTCTGAGCAATTATACTTAAATGTACTTAATACTGGTAAACTTTGCTTAGCAGTGGCTTCACATTGCTTAAGATACGTTACTTATGCATTCATCAGTATGCATAACCATTTCACCTTCTTATATATATATACAATATCGTTCACTACTACATAGGCCATTTCAATGCTTTTTACTAAAATTTAAAGGATAAATGTCAGGAATTATTTTTATATACAGATTTCCAACAGAAAATAGAAAGGGGAGTGGTGGGACTCGAACCGGGAATGCCTCCTCTTTGTGCGAAGACTCTACCACAACGCTATTGTTATTTGGCTTAATTTGCATATAAGTTTCTTATTATCCTCTTCAATGTCTAAACTGCTAACTGTAGTTAAGCAATGGGCAAACCCACACAAATATGGGCAGTTATATCGGGAATAATAAAAAAAAAAATAAAAGTTTTACATTTTATAATTGTACAGGGGTTTAGAATGTGGAGGAGTGTAGTGTTGAGTATGTACACATTTGAGCAGACTCGCTCATGTCAGTTGACATTTCCCAATTGAGAGACTTGCAGGGGCATGGATTTTTGGACTGCTCCGCAGTCCAACATGCCCCCTGCACTCGTGCATGATCCGTGTTAGCCTTAGAGTTGAGGCAGCGCACCGTCATGAATATGCGTGGCGCGCTGACGTCTTACTCTTAGGCTGCAGTTTCCATGTAAGACTAACGTAGTCTTACATGGAAGGTTAGTGAATCCCGGGAAGTGCCTTTTTAAGAATATTTTTATGATTGCATTTCATGAATATTTATGAGTTGAGGGAGGTCCTTTCTAGACAGTGTGATGGGATTGGTTTATTACTTAAATAATGCTCTTGCAGAATGTACTTGAGTGTTTTTCTGGATTTGTTCTTATCTGATGAAGTTGAGAAGGTTCTTGACAAAAGCACTTATCTGTTATTTTGGTTTAATAAAAAGTGTTTTTACCGCTCTCAAAGTGTTTTGCGGCCATTTACTACAAGGATTTACTTGAGTTGCTGAAGTGTGTGGTTCCAGGAATGCTGACTTTATTTATCAAAAATGTAGTTGAGTTTCCAAATTGAAGTTTGAGATGTTTATTTTACTAAATTAGCACAGCTAAGAAGGATGCGATGAACAAACCAAATGCCCATATAAAAGTGTGGATTAGGGTGGTTTACTGTGCCTAAATTTGACGCCCTGCTTCAAACACATATGCACACACTTAAAACACTACGAACATGGTATACATTTAACGTTTTTAAAATCTTTTAAAGATTTTTGTCAAAAGGCCCAATGAGCCATGAATCAATTCATCTCAAACCGCAGGCATGTTATGCAACTCTTGTTTTAAAAATATTTCCAAGAATATCACTAAGAAAACGTCAGACCACAAAGAAGCTATACAGTCATCTTAATATTTGACAATTTTTTCCTGTTGGCATTTTTCCAGGTTAAACATCATTTTATCTTTCAAAATCTCTTCAGCACCTTTCCTGCATACCATTAAGTGCTTACTTATTTTCCCTCTGTAATGCTCTGCTCACGCCCATTATGTTTGCAGAAATGCATGCTAAACTTTAGCATTCTGTTTCAGTAAATGTTTTGCTCAGGACTTTTGCATTCCAGAATGCCTGCCTTTTTGTTTTGCAACTTTTTATGCTGAATGTTAATATTTAAGGTATCCAAAATAACCCATTTAAATTTTCTTACATCAATGAATCTTGCCTTGAGATTACCTGCTTCCTAATTATTCATTTTTGCCTCATGTTTGCTATTTTACTACCATCAATTTGCGTATTTTTGCATTAAGTTTAAGTAACACAGAGTCATTCAATTTTGCTATATCCCCTTATTTTCTTCTCTTGTGTAAATCTGAACACATAATGTAACATTATTGATAAATCCACAACTCTGCAATACAAAAATTAATAGATTAAGAAATGCTTGTGCCTTCCCCAGAGCTTTCTTTGCTAACCTTTATTTCTGAAAGAATGAATGAATACCATCAATTCTACTGATTTCTGCTGCTAAAGGGATTTGGCTGATAAAATGACCAAAGGTTGTTAGATGGCTCAGTTCAATCAGGTCATCAGCCTTTTTCTATGAATCTCCACATGACTGTGGTGTGTACATGTGTTCTTTAATCCAGAATTTGTAGTATACCAAGAAAAAGAAAACTGAATTTAAAATGATGTGAACAAATTAGTGCCCTGGTGATAGCAAAGGTGTGTAATTATAAGGCAAAAGACAAATACCCCCTCCAAAAAACTATTACTGAATTCATACCTCAGGAATCATGCACCAGAGGCATCCTGTATTAAAATGTACGATTGTATCTCCAGCAGATTTGGTCCTAAAACATCAAAAGTGGCAGCCAGAAGCACCACTCAACAACCACTGAACATCAGACTCCAAGTCCAAGGCACTTGATATCGCAGCCCTGGTTTAGTTCAGTTCCACTGCCAGAATTCCCAGTTTATAAAACCAAGTTATATGATATCTGTTTTCCATAATATTTACATGTACCACTGAGATTTATGATGAATAAGTTAGCGTTAAAGCTGTCTGTGTGTGTGCTTGACTTGTGGCAAGAAATGGTGAATAATAAAGAAAAAAACATTACACACTCATTATCTGAAATAACTTTCAAAACACTTTAAACTACTCAGGAGTAAAGTGGTAAACTACCTTGAGTATAAATTATCTTTTAAAAACAAATATTTAACCATTCCACTGCATACCTTCTTGCATTGCAGAGTCAACAGGTACATCAAATGACAAGTACATGAACATCCTAGCTATGTTTTGGCCCTTTTACAGGTGCAATCTATGATACAAATTCTACATGAACAGTAGCATGCAGTGTTTTAACACACAGGCTTTTAAGGAAGGCAGCAACACTGCTACATTTTAAAGTCAATGTTCTTCCTTTTTTATTTTAAAAAACAATTACCTTTTCGATATCTGATAAGACAGTTTGCAAAGTAGTGGTTACTATGTCATTACTCTGTTTAATTTCCCCAAGACTTTTAGGTTTCTCATAACGTGACAGGAATCGATCCCATTCCTAAGTCAGATATAATTAAAGTTCATGAAATTGATACTGCTTTAATCTACGATGTTAGCCAAAAGTGCTATTTGCAGCAGCTGCAGTGTGCCCATAATTGGCTCCTTCTGCAATCCATATGCAGTTATATGCACTGGTAACATATCTAAATATGTCTGTAAATTCTTTTTTTTTTATTAGACCTGTTGTTCCTGTTGGAAATGTCCGAGTATCTTTCTTCCCTTGTTCTTATTTCTGCTTGCAAATCCTGGTTGTAAACCATCATGTACGTAGTCTACTATCCTGGGCCATCGACATTAACCTTTCACCTCTCCTTAACCATTCCTATGTCAAATCATGATCGAAGTGAGGTTGCTCCAGGAGATCCCTGCTCTTGCTACAATATTTATGCCTTTTTCACGTTTCTTTAATTCTCATTTGATCCTTCTCCTCATATTCTCTTTTGGTTTTTAGCTCATTCAGTTATTGTGGTTTGCTTTTGCAGCTGATTTTTGTCTACTTCTGGTTTGATTTCCTTTCCTGCTTGGTACCAAAATGCTTCTACTAAACCAAGCATAGAGCTCATCTTAGACTTCTTTTCCTCATGTTTTAAAACTTTCACTATGTTAGGATGTGGTGAGGTCATTAGACATATACTGAGTCCCATGACTACAAATCTATACATCTAATCAACTCCAAGGAGGCTCCTACTGCCTTCAGAATGAGAACATATAATCCTGGTATACACTGATTTTTATATATCATTTGACAAGCGTTTTTGTTGTTTTTCTGTCAAATTGATCCAATACCTTCTGGGGCCACTCAATCACCCCAAAACTATAAGATAGAAGAGGAAGAACAAACTGGTTTACAACTTGGACTTTACTCCTAGACGTCAAGGCAGTTTTTGGTATAAGTTTAAGTCTTCTGAAACATTCCTTACTGAGTTTTATTCACATTTTTCATGTTTTATTGCCTACCCTTCATCAGTTCCCAAATATTTATACATCCCCCCCTGCTCAGTTCCTTTATATCACATCTGTGTCCCAGACTGATTATTTTCTTGGTGCTGCGGCTTTATTCCCTTAAAGATTGCTTTTTCAGATTTATCAAAACTAAATGCCATTATTTTATTATCTGAGACAGTTTTAACCACTTGCAGTTGTGCTTTGTCATCCACAAAAAGCAAGTGAGAAGTCTTTAAACAAGGTTTTCTGGGAGCCAAATTATAAGCATAGCCTTTGTTATGTAAACAACTTAAAAAACAGCAGTAGTGACAGGGAATCACCCTGGAATATTCAACTATAAATATTTATCCCTGGGATAATAATACGACCTTTATCATGATTGAGCTGCAAAATGGTCTGTCACTGTGTCATGGTCACCAGAATTTAACTGATCCATGCAGGGTATATCTTATACATCTGTACGCATTCCTGTTTCCAGGAATGTGGATGTTTTTTTGTAATCTATCCATCCCATAAAATTCTCCCCTTTTTACAATTCTCAATTATGGTTTTATTTAGCAACAAATAATCCTTTGTTCCATATGATTCTCTTTTGTTATCTCATTGTTCTATTGACATAACTAATTTTTTCCTAAATGACAAACTATATCTACATCAGTTTCAGTATACAATTTGTATATTGTCAGAAGGCAAGTTATTGGTACATAGTTTTTAGGATGACTTTCAGGTTCACTCTTAATGAGGAGTATCGTTTTTCCTGTTGTTAACCAGGTTGGTGTCTGTTCGGGGTGCACATATAAGTAATTCTTACTCGGGGCTAAATCTTTGCATAAAAATGTTAATACTTTCAGCCAAAATTTAGGTACTGGATCATGTTATGGGATTTTGCAATTAGAAGCTTTTCATAATTTTGTTTCAGTTTCTCTGGATATTACTTCATCAAATTTCATATCCTCTACATTAGAACTCCTTACTGTTTCTTTTAATTTTTCTCTCCATTCAGCATCTTTATTATGTTCCACAGGCTCTTCATACATATTTCTCCAAAATGTGTCTATTTCTTCTTTTTTTGGTGGTGTTTTTATTTATTTTGCTTTGTTTCCTAGGTCTCTATAAAATGTTTTTTTATAGAGATCTATGTACTTTTCCTTTACATGCATGTGCATATCTTCTGAGTTTTTTCTGCCTGTGCTGATATTTTTAGTTTTTTTTTAATTTATTTGTAATATTGTATGATAAATCATGGTCTGTTTTGATACTGTGTATTGCTTCTACCACGTTAATCTTTCTAAGTATTTCTGATGATCTGTTCCCTCTTCTATATTCTTCTAATAGTGATTCTTCCTGTTTTACTTACTTTATAATTTTCTATATTTGATGCTTCTATAGTGGCATTTTACTTCTTACCTTCATTTCCCTTATTGCTCTGTGTTTTTGTGGTTATTAATTTAGCTGCAAAAAATATATCCTATTTATTTCTGTTATATCACAAGAATTTATCTTAATATTCCTAAATACTGTGTTTCTCTGTTTTACCAAATTTCTATCATTTTTGGTCTTATTTACTTTCTGTAATCAATTTCTTTCCACAGTCTTAATATGGCTGTCCATCAACATTAAATAAAACAGCTCTTCTCTTAAATGGTTTTCTTCTAGTATGAGAGCATCTTCTTTGCTCTCCATTTCCTGCATGTATTCTATAGAAAGTTCCAGAACATCTTCCTGTGACATATCCTCTTCAGATGTACCCTGCTTCATCTGCTGCTCTGTCATATGGGAACTCATGGTCTCATCACTCCGCATCATTATCTTTGTCAGAGTTGCCACAGTTTCCTGTTCCTTCCCTTGCTGTGCAAATTCAAAACAACTTTTGTACCAGTCTCCTACAGAAGGCTCCAGAGTATCACCCTGTGGCATGTCTTCAGATGTTTCCTGCCCCACCCATTTTTCTTTAAAGTGAGGACTCTTTGTTCCTTCATACTGTGACATTACATGAGTTTGATTTTATATATTAAATTTTCACTTCAGAAATAATCCTTAACTCCATTTTCTACTTAACTTATTCCTTACTAATTCTCTTTTCTACCCCCCCCCCCAACTTTGTTTTTTTTTTTTTTTGTATTGTGAAATTTTCCATTCTGGGTGCCTTTGCCTGCATTTCTCTTCACATATCTGCTTTTTTATATTGATTACTTTTGCTTTCTCCTTTGCATAAATATTTCACCATATCAGATCTCTTTTTTATCTTTCCTATGCCCATACTTCTTCAGATAACTCCTGTTCTGTTTGCTGCTCCTTAATCTCATTGTTCTAGCATACTGTGACATTGCCTGTGATGGATCTTCTGCACTAAATCCTTCACTCCACAGATAATCCATGACTTCAGTTTTTATTTGTTTAACTTCTACCTTACTAATCCTCTTTACTACATCTTCCCTTTGTTTTCTTATTTTTGTATTGTGAAATTTTCCATTCTGGATGCCTTTAACTGTATTTCTCTTCAAATATATTTGGAGCTGCTTTTTTGTACTGATTAGTTTGGCTTTCTCCTTCAAATAAATATTGCACAATATCAGATACATTTTTCTTTCCTAAGTCTGTGTTTCTTTATATATATACTTTTCAAAAACCTTTGGATTTTGTTCTTTATACTTTTGCACTTCCTGTCATTTCTTTTTTTCCACGTGACCCGAAGTTTCTATGTAATGTTTTTCATGGATCTGTTGTATTAATGAACACAAATTTTTATATGAAGCTTTTAGCAGCTTTTCTTGTGCAAGTATTTTTCTTTCCTTAATTTCTCTCTTAATCTTTCTGAATATCTTCTGTCTGGAAATTATGGGCTTCTTGCATGATAAAAACAATACGTAATTTCATTCTTATCCTCAATAGTCATCTCTATCATCATGATGGCTCTTTTTTGGCCTGACAGTTTTTGTGACTGTTGTAACCACTTCCTTCCACAATTGTGGGGGGGGGGACATCCTCCCCCTGAGCCTGGCCTTGCCCCTTTGTGGGAATGTTTCCATGTCTTGAGGATTCTACACTGTCATTTTATTTCCAGTCCTGGTACCAGTGCGCCTACCAGGATTGGACACTTTTTTATCCTGGGTCTTGTGCACCCAGTTATCCTTTTTAACCTATTTTTGTCCATCATATATGCTATGTAAAATACAGTCTATATATTAGTGTTGTCTTGGTGAGATTTTGTGAAAAACAGGGTCTACCTCATGAAGGTACTCAGCAAGACTTGAATTCAATTCCAGCAATGCTACTCTCATTTGCTTTCTGATTTGTCATCTCTCCGTTCAGATTCCAAATGGTCCCTGCCATACAAAGGGTCATAGGTAAGTACTAGGTTAGCTGACCTTATGGGTCATTTTAAGTCTAGCCAATTTCCCTCAGAGGTGAGAGTCAAACCCTGCATCTTGTATCTATCAGGTAGACACCTTAACCATTATGCCAAGCCACAACCCCAAAAGAAAAACAATATTAGGTTATCAGTCTGTGGACTATTACAATCCTAGCCAACAACCAGGGGTCAGCATGATACCCTATGCTACATGTATACCATGTATCTGTGAGGTAAAGCTCTTAACCATTGTGCCAACCTTACTAGATGTTAGCATGTCTGCAGAGAGGAATTGGGTGATGAATTTCAAGAACTTCTGTAAGACCCCTCAGGTGACTGCAGAGCAGTGCCTGTAGAAGATGCTTGGCATTGATGAGTTAAGTGGTTAGACTATAAAGGAACCTTTGATATCCTCTGCTAGTTGAGTAAAGGGCATCCTTGGTTGCCAGTGTGTGTCTCATCATTACCATCAACTCCCTTTTTCACATTTTTCGACATGTGTCAGGGTGTTGTACATACTTTAATCACAAATTTGGTGAAAAACCCTTGATGGCATTAAACAAACTAATAGGAAATTTGTTTCTGTACTCTTTTGAATAGTTGCTGTTGGATTCTATACCTCTAATGGAGTTACCGCCAACTCAGGCAGATAATGCAGCCCTTATTTGATCCAGCTGCACCAGCAGCAGCAGCAAATATCATTTGCATCATTACAGTAGAAGCTATGTACGTTTAGGCCTCAATTAATTATTTAACATCACTGTCAGGCATTTCTTGCATGAAATGCAGTACTTCATACAGCAGGTCTTGCTGAAAGTGAAAAGGTTGAGTCAAGTAGTGCAATGCAAGGAAGAATGGAGGATAGAAACGTATGTGTTCCAGTGCAACCAGAGCTTGGGGTCCCTGATCTGGGTATGGGAAGCCAGATGCTGAGAAGCAAGGTTTCCTCTAAGGGCTGCAAGAGAGAAAACACACAAAGAACATACTTTAGGGGACTGGAATATATAATATTCTTTCTCAGGTACAAGCATCATGGTATAAGGGCTATAAAACATGGCTAACAGCATGTAACCAAAACACATACAGCTCACTTCCATAGCCCAAAAGTAAAATAATCTGTTTAATACAAATGAAAAAAAAAAAAATAGGCAACACAAAGTTAAGTGCTTTCGTCCATTAACACAGTTGGGCTTCATCAGAACATTAGTGCCTTAACATTAAAATTGCTAAATACACAGTTTGAATGGTTACATGTAACAAAACAACCAATGACAAAATTCCTTCAATTAATGCATAAATTAATGAAATTACATAATTAAATCCTTAATTCAATTTGCATTACAAAAAAATGTATTGTGTAACAAAATTGTAGGAACTCCTCAACAAAATCCATTAACCACAAAAAAATAATGTGATAAAATCCTGTGCACTAAAAGTATATATTGCAAAATATATTATTTCTTTCTAGATTCACTAAAGGCAAAGAAAATGCATGGATGGAAAGAAGCCATATATAAGAGAACCCTCATAGTTTAGCTGTTCTTAAAGTAAGCAGAGAACTTAATGATATACAATCATTCAACCCAGGATAAACAGCCGCATTCAATTTAACCTGCCACAATAGTTCTCTGTATTAAAGTCTCCATTCCCATAGGCAGCCTCTCATATATACATTTACTTGTTCAGAAATGAAAAACATAAACTTAATTGCATGCAAGGTAAATTGCTTCTTTTTTTCATTCTCGAACAAGTTGTGTTTTCGGGGTGAGCTCTATGTGTTTTGGTTACTCAGTGTCTGTATAGAGCTGGTATGCCTTCCCAGGATCTCTTTCCAAGTGCCATTATGGAAGATGCAGCTGGCCCAGGAAGTTCATATGCACCATGTTCCATGCCCCCTAGGGGAGATTTAGCTATGCTGGGAAATCTATCCTGTCAGCTCACCCAGCTTATCAAACTTATCAGACTTTTACACTGAACACAGCAAACACTGAAAGGGGATCAATTGTTACTATTCATAGCCCTGTACTTCCTGATAATGGTTTGCAGTCCTACAGTGTGAATGGAATGGGGTTACCACCTGCAGTACGAGTGGACGAGGCCAAGGATTCAATGGAAGTGGAAAGAATGGTCCATGGTGCATCGCACAACAACAATAAGATTCATTCCTTCAGCAGTGTTATTAACACTGTACTTTATGGATTATTTCACCCTTTTCACCTTTATGACAAGATCTCTGAATTTGGAACATGGTTACACAATGTATCTTTCCGCCACAGCAGACCTACGGAGATTTTCTTTGCCTCATGGTATGTTTGATTCCCAGCTGACTGTTTTTGAGAAAAAACTCACTAAATTTAAACTTTTACAACTTGACAACATGTATCTTAATGAGTGTATTTCCCTTTTGGGCAATGGAAGTGGTGCTTTTTTTCTTGGGAATGGCTTTGACAACACCTCATCTTGTTGTGGGTTCATAGTTAACAACATCTTAGAATATGCCCACCAAGGGTGGGACCATTCAAAAAAGACTGCTCTGCTGTTGTATATGTCTTTTGGAGCATTCATTCAAGAACTGGAACTACATGAGAGGGCTAAACCCACACCTATGCATTCATTTTAGAACCTCAAATAATTTACAGTTATCCGGTAGTGCTACACATATCACAAACAGGGGTCTATATTAGGTCGCCGAAATGTCATCCTGACGAACACGTATTCATTGACCCGTAATCAGCAAAAATTGCTGCAGCGATTCGTTGAATTTACTAAGGGCAACAAAATAGCTGCCCAAAGCACAAAGGACACCTACAGAACTTTGCCCTTTTCTCCAGTGTACTGTGATCTCAGAGTTGGTATATATAGTTAGAGGGGTGTGGGGGGCAAAGCTCCCCACATTGGGGGGCGAAGCCCCCCACTTGGATGGGTTCAAGTCAACTACAAGTTGGTACATTGTGCTTCAGGCGACTATTTTGTTGCCCTTAGTAAATTCAGCGAGTCGCTGATGTGATTTTCGCTGATTAGGGGGTCGATGAATAGGTGTACACCATAAAAACATTTTGGCACACTAATAAAGATCCCACAAATAGTTTATGAGCACCTTTTACTTGTATGCCTCTTAAAGCATCCACTGTTATTTTGGATGCTGCCATCTGTTTCCAATCTCACATGACTGCATGAGAACAGGTACAGTCTGGATTACAGTAGACATTTTCACCTGCAAACTATTGATGTGCAACAGATGTGTAGTATCTGTAATGTGCATTTTCATAGGCAAGACTGTGTAATACTATGGCAAGTCATGTTTTTGAATTTTATATTTCTTGTGTTAAGGCAGTGTCAGTGACATGGACTTCGACAAACTGATTTACTCCCATCTTTAAAAAAATTAAGCAGAGCAAAAACATGTGTTTTGTTATACACACAGCCTGGAATATACTTGTCTACCCACAACATCTTCCCATAAACTCCATGATAGTATGATAATATATAAACAACATAAACTTAAAAAAATCCAGGCAGAAAAAAATGTGTAGTTCTGAAATTACATAGTTGAGAATTTTAATCTGAACTGGTTATCCATGTCTGTTAAGCAAAACGCTGCCAGTTCCACTTGTCAAGGGTGAAAAGATAACAGAGACAATCTTATTTCAGCAGCTGCTTTATGTCAGTTTGAAATGTGAAATTTTGATCTTTCTTTCTTTGTTATGGGATATGAAATATACTGGTTGTATGTTTGAAAAGAATAGCAAACTTTCAGTGTGGGGAGTCTCAGAATACAAGTATTTTAAGTTACACCTGGTGATAAGGCAAGTCTCATTCATGGGTCAGCACTTAATGACTCACTCCCAATTATTATAAGATTATGACTAAAATAAATGTAGAATTTATAACATCTCTCTTTGAAAGGCTATAAATATTGGCAACAGAAACATTCTAAATAATGAAATAACAACAAAACTACTGCAGGAAGATTTATTCTACCATCTGGGGGATTTAGTGTTTAGCACAACTCAAGTTCATTTCTGTTTTCCTATTCACCAAGAACCTCTTCCACTACAACCTTTCAAACACCCTCATTAGAAATTTTTGCAGTCACCGAGTTCATTGCTGAGGTTACAAACACTGGAATGTTACTTATTTTCGTCTTTATTTTTAATAAAAAGTGAGGGCCAGTTTTCCCACTTCTGAGAATAAATTAGAGTCTTCTGTGAAAACAACTTGTTTCTAGCGTGTTCTACTTTTGTTTTTGTAAGGATGAGAAGAAAAGAAGGCATTTGGCACCTTTTGTTCCTTATGAACTTGAAGGCTAGAAAGAAAAAATAAACTCATTCCCTGTCCCCAGTAAATTAAGCTTCAGCCAGGACAAGAAGATAGAGCTTTGCTTTTATTATTCTTGAGCAAAGCTTCTTTGCCAAAGAGTTGTAACACAGTGCCTCTGTTAACTAATCAATGCTAAGAATGTGGAGGTCTCAACAGAAACAACCAGAGATGTAAATTACTTTACTTACATAAAAGTGCATTTTTTTCTATTTTTTTTTTCAAATAAGAATTTTATTGTTTTATGCAAAATCAAAACAATTGCAGAGTAAAAAAAAAACATTGTACATGACTTTGATTATGCTTGTCAACTTACAATGGCATCCTAGAGTGTATAAAATAACAGTATCATTCCAGGTACAGGAGAAAACAAAAGGGTAACCAGACTGAACTATATACAATATTTACAAGTGTGCTACCATTGTATCTTGGAATAGGGAAGAAGCTTAAGGAAAAAGACTGAACCTCCAAATATCAAGAAGAACAGAAAGGAAGAAAAAAAGCGAAAAAAAAATAGTTTTCCTCAATCTTTAGAACATTCAGTTTGATTAACCATTTAAAATCTGGTCAAGCAGAATTTTCCAGAATTTCTGGTAATATGCTCTATTCCTAGGACCTTTAATAAGTTTTTGTGATGATATGTGCTTAAATGCCATACCTCTAAATCCCTTCCAACTGAGTTTAGTACAATCTAGCCAGTTTTTAGAAATATATAACTTAACAAGTGAGCAAAGTAAACTCTCCTCCAGCCTTGTAAACAGACTCAAAAAAGTGCTGTCACCCTTGATATTCCAGACCAGGCAGGTTTTATGCCCAATAGACACACATGGGACAACACCCTAAATCTAGAATCCTTGATACAGTTAACCAAGAATGATAGAAACCCGATACATGCTTTAATACTTGATGCTTGTAAGGCACGGATAGAACCCACACAGTGAGAGTTGCATGCTCTAGGTCTGACTCTAAACCAGTTACAAGTGGCGTCCCACAGGGCTCAGTCCTGGGACCCCTCCTGTTCGGTATATACTTCTCAGAGGTACAGGCAAGCACAGGAGGACTATGACTGACCAAGTTTGCAGATTACTGCAAACTGAGGGCCATAACTGACTCTCCAGCTGATATAGACATCCTTTAGAAGGGTCTCACTGAGACGGATACCTGGTGTCAAAATCATGGCCTCAAGCTAAATGCCAAAAAGTGCATAGTCATCCCCTAAGTACCCACGAACTACTACATACGTAGTAGTCCCCTAAATACAGAAAATATAATAAGGGATCTGGGGACCCAAGTAGATATGTAATCTCTCCTTTGATAATCATATTGCCAGGGTGGTTAGAAAATCCTTCTATGTGGCCCACCTAATCACAAAAGGGTTCACATCTAGAACAAAAGAGGTCATTGTGCCCCTCTACTCATCACTCATCAGATTCATCATATATACACAACGCCCCATTTGGGATGTACCTTACAAGACACCTGCAACAGCTGGAAAGACCACAGAAGTACCTCACCAAGAGGATTAACGGCCTCAAACAGATGCCCTAAGTAGCCCGGCTGAAGAAACTCCAGCTGTACTCAGTTGCATATCGCTTACTCAGAGGTGATCTCTGCCTGACATTCAAGGCCATTTCCAACCCAGAATTGATGGACATGCTCCACCTAAAAAAAAAAAAACAAATCCCCAAGAGCCACACGCTCTAGGGATCTAAACCTCACCACAATGATAAATAGGACGTGCTGGAGGGATAGATTCCTGTCCCAGAGACTTCCTATGCTTTGGAACAGGATTCCAATGTACATTAGGCTGAGCCCCTCACTAAAACTCTTCAAGAGAAACCTTGATGAGTGGATGGGAAACAGAAAATTTACCCCAGGGATCAGTGCAGTGGCTCTGCTAGACAGAGGCACAGGGAACTAATGGATCTGCTGGACAGAGGCACAGGGAACTAATTTAAGGGGGCGGTGAAAGCCAACACATTCTGGCTAGGCTTATAGATGCCCTCAGGCAGATAGCCCAGTACTTACCTATGAACCTATTTGACAGGGTCAATTGGGACTTTTTGTTTCTAACTATATCTTACTTTAATATCCCTAAAGAATTCTCTGACACGATAAAAATACTGTACAAAGATTTCTTTACTTACCTCTAAGTGAACAAAAGGATATCTAACCCAATTAAAACAAAAGAAACATGACAAGGCTGCCCGTTATCACCCTACCTCTTTAATATTTTTATTGAACCCTTCTTCCTACCCACGGTGGTGGTGCTGCGGTAGCGTTGTCGCCTCACAGTAAGACGCTGTCCGGTTCGATTCTCAGCTAGAGCGTCTTCTGCGTGGAGACATGCGTGAATGGGTGTACCTTCGTTTGCTTTGAGCATAATCAGGCCTCCTTGATCCAAAATAATCTCCATAAGACATGGTCAAAAATCACCCAGGATCTGCACAGGTGGCAACAACTGAAACTTTATATGTTGTCCAAAGTAGCAATTGTGAAAATGAATGTACTGCCGAGACTACTATATCAATTCAATGCATCGAACCTTACTATTCTAAACAATCTCTTTATTAAAATGAGCAAAGAATTAGCCAAATGTATTTGGTTTCCAAAATCGGTCAGGATATCCTACTCCAAATTGACCTACCGCAAGGATAAGGGAGGCCTTAGCTTACCAGATCATAAATTATATTACATGATCATAAGCACTAATAGAATCATGGTAATCTCAAACCTAGACTCACACAACATCAAGACATCCCCCGCTTGGGTTAAAATTTGGCATCAACACGTGACCAAAAGTAATATTAATCCAAAAGCTCTTCCTTTTCTTACCACTACAAACCTTAGAGTCATCAAATTAAACAATACCCTGAAACACAAGATTAGAACACTACAGGACCTGTTAAAATCTATCAACCTTGATAAAACCATCTCTTTTCTCCAGCAACTTCACCTAAATCCTAACATAAAACTCAACAACAAACTAGTCAATCTTACAGATTTCTCCCTTATCAAAGACTGTACAGTCTGGGACATTTATAAACACAACAACAAGAGTATCCCTGATCTACATCTAATTCTCAAATTAAACTACAAATACACATTCATTCTACAACAAATCAGAGAAATTGTATTATCACTAACCAACTGTCTACTAATATTCACAACATCAACAGACTACTTGAAATTATGTCTACACTACTGAGTAATGAGAAAATGCTCTCAAAAACCTATAATCTTATCATCTCTATGAAACATAACTTGGTGTGTCTATTCTCTAAATATTGGGATGAACATGGTACCACATTCACTGAGAATCAAAACCTAAAGGCAATCAAAAACACGACAGAATGTATTCCCTTTACAAATCTTATATATACACAATTAAGATTAATAATAACAACTATTACACACAAACTGTTCTAAATAGATTTGATCCTAAAATCTCCCCATGCTGTTCCTATCTACATGCTGACCTCATACATGTGTTAGGGTTCTGTAATCACACTTATACGGTGCATTTTTTCTCTTTTTAATCTTGTGTCATTTATGACAAGGCATTCCTGTTGAACAATATTAACACAACAGCAGACACTTTGGAACTGGTACAATTTTACAATGGGATGGGATACGCGGCACTTACATACATACATATACACACAGACATATATACATATATATATATATATATATATATATATATATATACACATATACATATATATATATATATATACACACACACACATAAATACACACACACATATGCATACATGCATAATATGTATCTTCCTTATTATTGACCGAGTGTAGCTAAAATTCAGGTCTGTAATGTTAACACACTTTGGTTGATGATCCCAAGGGATAGTGAATATGCCCTTTCTCCAGGGATTGTAAAATTGACTGTATAATTAGCAGGGGGTATGGGGGGATAAAGAGGGGATTTTCTTGTTTTTTGAGTTTGCATGTCCAGAGGAGTAACCTCAGTGCTTGTGCAGAAGCATGCCAATGTTTCTGTTTTGACATTACTGTTCTATGTTAGCCATGTCAATGGAACATGTGAATGCCACTATATTCCTATATATATATATATATATATATATATATATATATACATATATTATATGTATATCTATGTGTGTGTGTGTGTGCATAAATATATTGATAAGTACAGTTATATATATATCTATACACACACACACACACACACACACACACACACACACACACACACACACACACACATATGGCGCAGTGGTGCAGCAGTAGCATTGTTGCCTCACAGCAAGAGGTTCTTCGGTTCGATTCTTGGCTGGGGTGCCTTCTGTGGGCAGTCTGCATGACCCCCTGTGTTCGTGTGTGTTTCCTCCGGGTACTCCTTTTTCCTCCCACAATGTCAACGACATGCATCTAGAGTGTTTCTCCCTGGGCCTCTGCTGAAAATTGGCTTCGTTCAAAGTCAGATTTTCCCAGTAAACAAAGGTTAAATAAATAAATAAAAAACTAAATACATGTTTTGTTCATTTTTGTCCAGCTGCCTGCCAGCCATCAACTCTTCCACTATTGTTCAGTCCTTTATCCCCCCTGGCCATGCGCCAATGTGGGGGGACTGTCGTCCTGGAAACAAAGAAGGTTTTGTTTCTGTATGGCTTTAAGCCCTCCCCCAGCAACTGGGATGTATGGTCACACACATGATGGCTTACCTCTGTCGATGTTCCAGTTTCTACACATGCTCCTTGTGAAAGCAGCTAAGCAGACTCAAATCCTTGTCCTAGGCCGAAGATGGACTTTCCTCATAAAATAGATAAGACGACACTGAAATTAACTCCTACCCTCCTTTGTCTTACTTCTCCAGTGCTTGAACTGCTAACAGATCTCAGGTCATCTGCATCAAAGTCAGGGCTTCATCCCTCTATGCCAGAGGTAGGCTGTGGCAGAGTTAATCACACTTCCCAAGATACCATCAGTCTTATTTCTTCATAGAACTACTGAACAAATTACGTTCTCAGCAACACTGCACTATTAAAAAGACTATAAAAGAAATGCATCACCTTGAAATATCAATCCAACTGAAATGAGGTCATACTGGTTCTAACTGCACACATTTTATTAGATGGTACCCTTTCTGTTTCAGTAGCCATCTTCTACTGTGTGTCCCAATGTACTTCACTAATGCTATTAGAATCAGGTTTCTCTAACTTTGCTCAAAGCAGTGAAACTGAGTGTACTCACATCACACCTTTGCAGTCATCTCATGATGACATGGCTATACATTGAAATCCAATATTATTTAAGGCAAGGCAACATGAGTACTGCACTTAAAAATTTCTCCCGCACCCTTCTAAGAGAAAAACAAAATTAAAGTCAACTTAAAAGGAGTGAAGAGAAATTTGGTAACTGACTTGCATTGGTTTTGTCTTACATGGGCATATACTGTATGTATACTCCTCTCTGTGTCTTGAGCCGAGGGAAACTTTGTTAATGGACAGTGAAGAATTACTGCTGTCATCCTCAACATAAGAACTGCCTACTTCTGAGTTGTCACATCATTACAGTCATGTCACCCTTTTTATTAAGGCCTTGTTGAAGGAAGAATGCTTACAGCTGGATACCTCATTTCTTCCCACAATACTCAGTATAATTTGCTTCAGCCTTGTACAGGGCACTGGTCATCATTCAGCCCCAGACATCCTCACTATCTTCTATGTGACTTGCATACATCAGATGTCCCACTCAGGTGTGTTCCCAAGAATGGGGGTCTTAGAAGATGAGGGCAAATTATGCCCCTCTGATGAATTCCAGCCTCATCACTATTATACAGAAAAGATGTGGATGCAAGTATGGGACCTACTCCTGTGATACGTACAGCACTTACATAAAATTCAAGCCATAGTGAGGACTATTGTGCTGTATTTTTCTATAATAAACTTAATTAATATTGTACTTTTACAGTGTGTTTATGGTAAAGAGCTATTCTAGCTTTAATGAAAAGTTACACTGTTCATCACAGTTATCCTTGTCTTACTGCTTTATTAAATAATATTAAAGGTTTTAGATCTGTGCTTTGTTTTTCCCAGGTCTTAAACAATACACAGATGGATTTTCTTATTCTTGTGATTGCTTTGTAAATAGGCAACCTGTGCAACTGGACTTAAACAGTTTTCAAAGTAAATAAATAAATAAGTACATTGGAAGGATGTTACAATAAATTGCCAGCACAGGGGAAAAAGTTTCACTACAGAACAACATGACCATCATCTCTCTGCTATACCTGTATGGAAGCACCACATATTTGGATTTTCATGGAGAGAGCAGTAAAGACTCACTTACCATATGAAATCAGTAACATATTTTTGTATAAAAGTGAATGGGATACACATGTACGTGTATGAGCCTTACAAGGATGACAAAATACCACTAAGATTTTCAGTGGTACACTTACTGGAATTCAATTTCAGTGGGAAAGCCAGTAAAGTTTGAACATAAAAAAGCATTACCTATGAGCTGGTTTATAGAATTAACTCACTCATGAGTGGCTACAGATAGACAGATAGATGGACTAATGCACATAGTGACAGTGTTTAGGGCTGATACAGAGCATCATAAATACCCAATCTAAGGACTTAAACTTTGCTTGGTATATACATAAGTACACATTGGAGGGGTCAATATGTGTGTCAGAGACTACTCCTTCTCTGGAACAGGCTTTCCATCCACGTGAAGCAGAATTCTTCCCTAAACCAATTCAAGTGTAATTTCTACCACTGAATGGGGAATCAGAAATTCGCCCCTGGTCTGGCACCTATGTCCCTAATGGACAGAGGCAGGCTGTAAATGCTTGACCATCTATGCCATAGCTGACATATATGCCTTGGAATAAATTTAAGGTCCTAATTTGTCAGATATGTTTGCAATACTCGGCTTGGCTTAAAAGGGCCACCTGGAGCCATTAACCTAGTATATGCCTATGAAACTAAGAACAATCAAAGACCTACTATATTGCTACCAGTATGTGCATAGTATGGAGAAAGTAGTACATACACTGTTCCAAGTACATCTGTGTTGGCCAGCATGAATACACATACAAGTATACCCATGCAAAAGTAGAAAAAAACATACTGGCTAAGTGCAGTGCATTATATGTAACTTAAACAAAACTTAAATATGATCTTCTGATAGATACGAAAAACATCTGAAGTTCCAGCTACTATAGCAATAAAATCTTCTAAGTAGCAGTCAAAAGGCATTTCCATGACAGATAACATCATGGGTTTATTGATTTGCACTACTTTCCTAGCTATAAAGCTGTAATGTTGAATAATGCAGTACTTTTGAAATCTTTCAAATTTAGATTACAGCTGCAGATGACAAGGCAAACTGATTTGGAAACTGGTACATGATGCACACACTACCTTAGTACAGCAAGTAATTGCTTCAAAGCACTGTGTATTTTGAAGGGCTTCAATACGTTTATGAAAGGGGACCCAGCAGAAAAGTATGCAATTCTTTTTGGGCTAAATGTAAAGCAGAAATCTAAAGTTGATGTAAAATCAGCTGCAGCACAAAATGTTTCAGTAGCAATTGGATCATTCTAAAATAAAAAATCAGAAAAGAGGCAGACTTAAGTCTGGCTTCATGATCGAGAGGATGGAGCCCTGGTCTGACTCTGATGACTGAGATTTAATTAATGGCTTTGGCAATGGGGGGAACTAGGTAAAGAGGGAGAGGAGTAGAAGGGCATGAGGTAAGGGTTTCACATACATTTAGGGCACACTGGGTAGTGCAATCTCCCTGGTAGAGACCAGAGAGACCATCACATATGCTAAGAGCTGAGGGGAAAGGGCTGCTTGAAGAGAAAACTATTGAGGAAATGAGGGGATGTCCCCAAATGAATGACACATGCATGCCTATTCCCAGCATCTAGCTAAGTGAATGAATGTTAGGACTAGTGGGTAAACTAGAAAATAGGACCACCCCAATGGCTGTCAAAATTATGGCCCCTCCCAGTTGACCTTTACCATGCTGACATAGAATGAATGGGTCACTTAGCTGGTAGAGGGCTGATGGACACATATAAATATATATATATATATATATATATATATATATATATATATATATATATATATATATATATATATATATTTATATTTATATACACACATATAAACATGTATATATATACATATATAGATATATATTTAAGGGTGATGATTGTTTGGTCTTCATTGCTTTGGTCAACAGTACAGTTTTTTGGTCGAACACCTGATGTAATGAATGGACATTCTGTCGGCTGTGTGTTTGCTAAAATAGGTAAGTGATATATGTAGTAGGTGTGTGTGTGTGTATGTGTGTGTATGTGTGTGTGTGTGTGTGTGTGTGTGTGTTTATGTGGGTTAGGTTTACAGTAAAGATACGAAAGGAGATAGATTAAGTGTGTGTATGATCATATTTAGAGTTATGGTTTGGATTAGGTTATAGGGTAGACTTAGCGTATGTGTGTGTATGTGTGTGTGCATATCTGTATGGGTGTTTTTGAGTATTTAAGGTTAAGGTTTGTATTAGGTTGGGGATTACACAGTGTGTGTGTGTGTGTGTGTGTGTGCATGTATATGAGGTGAGTGGCTGAGCTGTCTTGTGTAATGGCCGTGTTATGGGAAGGCATTTTTTTTAATTTAGATGGAGGTTAGTGTTAGAGTCAGTGTTAGGGATAGCATGCATTACTAAAGTGTAGCAGAGGTGCTAAGGTAAACCCTAACCTGCATCGACATTTAAAAAAAAAAAAAAAAACTTCCCCAATTTGTGCTGAATGTGGTCAGGTTTTGCTGTAATGAATCAGAAAGGGAAATTTGTTTCCTTTTCAGTGTACTATGTGCCAACATGTTGTATTAGTAATTCAATGATTGGTCATCGTATTCTGGTTGCTGTTTTATGTGGCAACCCAGTAACATGATGACCAATTATTTTATAGACACACACACACACACACACACACACACACACACACACACACACACACACATATAAATATATATATGTATCTATCAAATAAATCCAAATCAGCCTAGAAGTTGAAAATGTTGAAACACAAGTGCCCAGTAGGAAGGTATTTGGAATAAAGAAGCTGAACCACGACAAAGTAAAATCTTCTTTTTTAATACAAAATGGTGAGCGCTTTCACAATGGTAACCATTGCTTCATCACACAGTTCATTCAAACAGCAACAGCACTTAAATTCTTTAATTCATTACTAAAACAACCAATCCTATCACTCAAAGTTAATTCAGCACTCAGCAATCAATTAATTACTATGGTTACGTTTTGCCTTAGTTAATTGCTGAAGTCAGAACAACACTGTTTAAAACCACATGCACAAAATGTAAAAACAAGAACATGTGGATGAATATAAATAAAATACATAAAAAGTCAGTGAATAAATACATATACTCATGTTGCCCATTTAGTAACTGCTTGTGAGTGTGGGTATAAGCATAAAAAGATATGTATATTTATATAAAAATATAAGCAGTACACACTCAACAACTTAATACATATATTCTGCCTAATAAATACACATGCTGTCCACCTAGTAAGTACATATGCTTTAAACATACATCTCAACAAATACTTGTCTTTAGTGATATCTATGCTAGAAGCAGCTCAAGAAATACTGTCATATTGACCCAAAGCCCTGCATGTGTTTATGTAGTCTTCTCTTGTTAAGATAGTATTGTTATTTATTTATTTTGTTTTAACCTTCTTGATTTTATCACTGGCTTCAATAGAACACTATCATTCAAACCCAAACCTCTGTGTGCTCCTAAACACAAAATCCATTTTACTTCCATATTTTCAGTAGTATTGACTATGTCCCCCATCCTACTGCTGACATTCTGAATGTGTAAAACCCAAAATAAAAATATATGGTCATCCCCCTTATCCAATGTATGCTTAGCCAAAGCACTATACAGT